>NC_141545.1:32113102-32235602 GCF_021556685.1 Rattus norvegicus
GGGGACAGGAGCATCGCGGTTCCTGCAGGCAGGGAGAAAGGCGCCATGGGGACCAGGGGCCCGTCCGCTACCGGAGGCGGGAGTAGTGGGAGCCACAGCTGTCAGTGTTGCACCCAGGGACTGCGCCCCCGCTGGGCCGACCGGGCGCCAGGGCGGAGAGGAGGGGTGGCGAGGGGCGGGGCGCGTGGGGCGGGACGGAGGAGGGGCGGTGGCACCGGCTGGCGGCTCCGGCTGGGCGCGCCGAGAAGTCCCGCTCCGAGAGCCGGGAGTAAGGCGCGCTCCGTATAGTCCGGAGAGCGAAGTCCAGAGCGCGAGAGCAAGGGTGGGAGAAAGGGGTGTCCCCGCGTCAACACCAGGGACCTCTTTCCCTGCCACGATCCAGCCCCGGGTAGCCGGTGGCGCTGGCGGCGCGCCGCCGATGGAGTTCACTTGAGCCAGGAACAGGCGGGAGAGGCAGGCCGGAGCGGAGCTAGTCCCGCGCGCCCCGTAGCAGCTTCAACCTCAGCTTTCCGCACCGCAGGCGGGCGACACCCGCGGCAGATCGCGACTCCCGGAGCGTGTCGGTGCCACGCCGCGGCGGGCCCAGGACCCATCAGATCAGCCCGCGGCAGTGCCGTACAGGCGGCACCCGCTGTTGGGGAGCCCGAGGCGGCCGCCGGGGAGCTGCTTTCGCCTCTGCCGCCGTACGCCCTCCTCCTCCTCCTCCCTCTCCCTCCTCCCTCCCTCCGCACATGGTCTCCTTTGTCCTGTCGCCGCCGCAGCCGCCTCGTTCTTAGCTCCGCGCGCCGCGGCAGCGGCTCCCGGGCCGCTGCTCTTCAGCCCTGCCAGGTCCCCAGGGCGCACGAAGTTGAGCCCCTGGTTTATGCCAGCCGGTTCCCCGCGCGCCCCGCAGGAGCAACCAGGAGAGCGCGCGGGCCGGGCCCCCTCCCCATCTCCCCGCCACCCGCCCGGGACTTGGCTGCGTTGGATGTGCGCGCGCGGCGCTGACTCCCGGCTGCGGTGGAGGAGCTGGGTGCTGCTTCTGCTGCTGCTGGCTCTGCTGCCGTTGCGGCTCCGGTTCGGATTTGGTTCGCGTGCCTCGGCTTTGAGACTTTGGAGAGGAATTAGCAAAACACACAGACTTGCGGACCTAGCCGGGCCGGCTGGAGTTGGGCGTTTTCTCTGCCTTGGGTTTTGGTTGCTCTCTCCCGGTGGTGCGTGGTGATCTACCCGGAGGGAACCCAGCGGAGGACTCAAACCATGAACTTGGGGTTGACAAGACCACCGAACCCCTTGCGACCAGGTAACGTTGCCCCCCCCCCCCCCCGTTGGGGGTGGGGGGGGCGACTCGATTGCCCGCCGTCCGCGGTTGCGGGGGAGGAGGCAGGGGTCGAGGGGTCTTTTGTTGCGGCCGCAGCCGGGCCAGGGTGGTAATGTAGGCGGGCTGCTGGCGTCTGGCGGGCCCGGCCTTCCTCCCCCACCCCTCCCCCGCTCCCCTTTGTACTTTCCTAGCTCCCTGAGCCGGCTGGGCTCGGCTCACCGGCTGTGAGCACCTACCCGGGGCGGCCCTAGCCAACAGAGGCGATCCCACCTCTAGGAGTGGACCCAAAGCCCCCAGGGGAGATCCAATAGGCTCCTAGGCTGGAAATGCCCGCACCCGCTTGGGCTAGGATGGGTTCCCTGGAGCGGTGCTGCCTGCTTATGGGTCACTGTCCTTGGGTTGAGCTCCGGTCCCCGCCCTCCGGCTTGTGCGCACGCGGAGCCCGGGGAAGCAAAGGAGAGCTAGCTGGTGCGAGAACTCACCCGGGCTTAAGTTTCCAAGAGGATTGTCTTTGCACCCTCTTCCTGCGGGTGCCGCTTTGGAGAGCTACCTCGGCGAATTGAGTTTTAAGGGGATACGGGGGTACAGCCCCAGACATCTGGGACCCACACATGTGCACGGGGATTTTTTTTTTTATTTCTTTATTTTTGTTCGTTTTCTTCATTAGCCAGTCTGCTTAACTTTTCTTTACACGCCAGCTACGGCTTCTAGACCATAAAAAGTATTGATATAAAAAGCAAATAGTACCCACCCTGCCGTAAAATGTCTCAAAGAGCATGTTTGTCTGGGAATTCTAGATTGTGCCTCTAAGTGTATAAAACTCATCAAAGGCAATCCAGGTGAGGAAACGAAATGGCAACTGATAGGAAATTCTGCGCGGCTAAAGAGAAGAGGGAAGGCACCAATGTGCCTTAGATCCACCGTACCTGCAGCCGTCGTTGCTAATTTAAAAAAAAAAATTAGGGAAATGATCCAGGTTATAGAGAGAAATGCAATTTTATTTTCTTCTAAAAGTAACGAAATGGAAATGTCCTCACGATTAAGGAGCCCAGCGATATGGACTAACGATTTTAAAAAAAAATACGTGTGTATGTGGAGGGTATATGAGGTCAGAGGACAGCTTGCAGGAATCCGTTATCTCCCTCCACCTTTAAGTGAGTACAGGGCGGGGTGGGGGGGTGGGGGGAATCGAACTGAGGTTGTCGTGCTGGGCAACAAACCCATTTACCTGCCAAGCCATCACGCCCACCCTGTACGAATGATTTTTCAAAGTGTTGAGCGAAGGAAAGTTACTTGAGGACCGTCGAAGCAGCTACATGGAATTTGCACCTATCAGGACTTTGCCTGGGAGACTCACTCGAAAAATTTGGATGAAAGTGGCCTATGAGGCCAGATGGAAGAATGAGGGACCTTCTCCCCCCACCATCCTCCCTTAAAACCAGAGCACCGAGACACATGTACCTTCGGTGGTTTTGCCTTTTCAAAGGAGGCCTTTTTGAGACACCCCCTTACTGTAACCAAGGCACAGGAGGCAGTTAAAACACTAGGATTCGAAAAGCTTCCATTAGAAGGCATTGCTCCAAGCGTCTTGAATCTCCGTCAGACATATTTCCTTGACAACCGTTGGTCACAGGATCATCAGGTTCTCAGGGTCACTTCATTATCTACTTGAGAGCATACTCAGAGCCTAGTGGTCCTCCCAAAGGTGCTAGAATCACAGGGGCTGCCACCTACAGCCTAATCCTGTTCTGGCTCCCATACCTAGGACAAAAAAACAAAACAAAACACCGCAACCCTAACCAGTTGCTTCCCCCTCTCTGTTTTTGCTGTTTTGGAAGAGCAGTAATTTTTTTTTTAAACCTATTTCCTTTGGCCATTAGATTCATCATAATAGAAAATCCCAAATTTTTCAACAGTTATTTTAGTTGAGTAAAATAATAGAAGATACAGGATATTGCTCTCCTGTGCATGTGTGTAGTTTTTTGTTGTTGTTGTTGTTTGTTTGTTTCTCCAAAAATATTAACTCTGTTTTAGTTTTGAAATCGTGGCTCGCTAATGACGATCCTAAGAGCATTTCACATCATTTTAAGAATGATAAAAACTCTTCGGATGGCCAAGTTTTAGACTTGCAAGACTTACAAGCATAGAAATCTCATTAATATTTGGGAATAGTAACACCCGCCCACCTCCGGGGCCACTGAAACATTGTGTGCTTTTCCAGATTCGCAGTCTCTGTGTGTGTAGTGCAGATCAGAGAGGCTTTGTAACTTAATATTCTTGAACTGTTTAAGGCTGAACACCCTTCACAGGACCTTCTTTGTGACTTTTTTTTTTTTATGAAAGGCTACTATAATAATATCATTTCGTTTAGCATTACTTATGATGTCAGGGAAAGCTCTGTGTGTGTTTTATTATCCCTACAGAAGCAAAGGGTTTTCACAAGTGAATGCAATCGAATACTTATTTTGTATATTTTTGCCCTTGATCCTATTAATCCTCTGAACCACCCTATCGACAGAAGATTAGAATAAAATAAATGAGAACCAGCCATAATAAAAATAGGCTAGGTCTTTTTATATACCTGGCCTTGTGAACTGGAACATTTCGCTCGACTATACACAGAGATATTTCATCTCCGTCAGTGTAGCCTTGAAAGACTACAGAGAATATCTTCTTTGTCCCCTAAAGCTAGCCCAAGTTCTCTTACCCCACTCTCCACATTTCTTTCTCCCGTTATTTATTGGACATTCTGTGCCTTGCTTTGTCAAAGGTATGTGTCTAGGTGTTAAAGCATGAAAGATAAGAGTTTTCTCAGAAGGGCCACGGGTCAGGTATAGCATGAGTGTTGGTTGACCATTGACATGTCCGAGAGGTGTCTTCAGACGGGAAGAGTGACCTTTCTTAATTTTACCTGTTTTCTAAGTCCTAGAAAGAAGCAGTAAATCTTCAGTATTCCCGAAACCTGCTCACCATTCATTCCCTAGAACATTTGTATATAATTTAAGCTGACTTTATAGACTTGCTGTTTAAAGAGACTTATTGCCTTCCTTCCCTCACACCAGTTTAGTAATAACTAGCTGGCATGATCCTGAAAAGCACGAAAGGAGGTTAGCTCTCATCTTAAAACACCGAATTGGGCCCTGGTTACCTCCTGTGACAAACACTGAACCTCAAGATCGTCAAATAACATCTTTAAAAACAAATTCGTTTCCGGATATCCTGGTTGACACTTTGGTGAGGAAAAGCCTAATGTCAAAAAACACACACATTTCTGATTCGTGGGAGGAAATGGGGAAACAAAATCCGGTGGCAAAAAATTAAAAAAAATAAAAAATAATTAAAAACTAAAAATAACGATCTGTCAACAGAATCGGAAAATCATTTTGTGAATGAGCTAAATTGCCTTGCGGACCGTTTCATAGGAATATGTTTTGCACAGATAATACGTCTAATAAGGACACGTTTTGAAAATCAGATTTTTTCCCTTCCTTTCCTCAGCATGTAGCTGCAGTGCAGGCCTGTGTCCAACAGTCAACCAGCACCACCTGATGGAGGATTTGGGGAAATTACTGACTCTTCCATTTTTTTTTCCCCCCTAAAATATAGTCAATTGATTTAAAATTATAGCAGCCGACGAGGCTATGGTTGATGGTCTTTACTGACAGTCTTAACACTTTCCCTTTCCTTCCTGTTTTTCAGGCTTCGGATGCTAGCTCTGAGAAACTCTTCAACACTGTTCTTGTAAACAAAGGTAAGACGCCTTCATTACTCTAAAGGATGGCCTTAAAAAAAAAATATGCATCTCATTGTCCTTGTCCAAGAAGGAAGAGAAAAGGAGAATCCGTGTGTGCTTTTTGTCTTAGCCTTTTCGTGCTTTTTGCTCCACTTCCGGATCTGGATTTTTTTTAAGGTGCAGGAGGAAAAACGTTCTTTTTTTTTTTTTTTTTTTTAAGAATTTTCTGATTCCTTGTCTGAATTGACCGGTGGTGGTGTTAATTTCTAGTAGGATGCTGCAACGGAGAAGAATGGTTTTACAATGTCTTGATTGTTAAGTTATCAACTTCCCGGCAGTCGGAGCACTATAAATAGTGTGTGTGTGTGTGTGTGTGTGTGTGTGTGTGTGTGTGTGTGTAATGACCAACGGACTATTTAATATTCACAGCCTTACAGCCATAAAGCAAGCCTTCTTCTGCTCTGGGCTCACTGTAAAGTTAATAAATGAGCAAGAGGGCGGAATTTAAAAATGCATCTCTCCATTTGCCTCTTCCAAACCTCAGCCCATAGAGTAAGAGAGGCTAATGATACCCAGGTACCTTCAGGGAAGGCTCACACCAAGTCACCGTCGGTAGGTTTCTCAGGAGTCTTCCTTTGCAGATGTGTCCTTGGACATAGTGAAATTTAGGGGAGTGCCCATGCACTGGCTTCCAAAGGTGTGTGGTCTGAAAGGTACAAACTGTATCAACCCACCTTTTCCCTTCCCACTCTAGAAGCCAACCTAGGGGTTCGCAGGATGATTGCTAAAATATAGCTGTGCTAGCCTGTGCTAACCTCTGTTCCACAGAGGGTGTGTGGGAGCACCGGACCAGCATTGGACCAGGAGTTAAGTACCCACGGGGTGAACTGGGAGGGTACTTCAGCCGACAGGGTATTTCATTGTTAACATTTTTAATCAGTATCCTTTTTACTTACTGGTTAGTGAGCCATTTCCATGTGCAGTTATTTCATGCCCTCTAATTATTTTGAATTTGAACCTACCTTGGTTTTAAATAGTGCATTATCTTTCAAGTTATCCTCCAAGGTCCGGCTGCTTCTAAGTTTGCTGGGACTCCTAGAGTTAGTGTCATATTGAAGACGATCTTGCGTTTTAATTGCGTGATATGATTCCAGCTTTATATCTCATCATATTTTGTTAATGGCCTGAGAAGTTTGTATAGATTCGTAATGCATACTTCGCAGCCCAACTCCCTCAAGGGTAGGAACCTATGATTGTTTTCTGCTCCTCTTATTGAGAGGAGAGAATCGGTGGGCCTTGGAGGTGTCCTTGATAAAAAAAGAAAGGTAATAGGAGAGATCCCTACCCAAAGCAGTTTCCTCCCACTGCCTGGGACCGCACCTTTCTTGTGTTAAGTTGCTGTGGCCCTTTCTAAGCTGGCTCTGGGTTGGCACTAATCATGACCTGAGGAGCAGAACAGGCTGAAGAGCTCCTTCTCTCTCTCCTTCCTGCCTCTTCTCTCTTTCTCCCGTCCCACCCCCACCCTCCCAGTCGCCCATCCAACACTTCCCACATTCTTGTTTTTGTTTACTTACACTGAGTGATGTGTGGCATTTATTTGGCTGTGAACAGCCATGCCCCTGACCGGGTGCCTTTCTTCTCCGCTGCTTTTCTTGAGAGTAGTGAGGGGTGATTTCAGTTGCCTTGAAAGGATTAAGGTTTCTTTGTGTATACTAAAAATCAACACAGGCTTTTCTCCTAAGCTTTGCTTGGGAAACATACACAAATAAGCATTTTAGTTGATGACGGATTATTCCTTCGCCCCTGATTTCCATCAGAATGGCCTTTCTTTCCTCCCCTGGAGTTTCCCCTTAATGCCTTATGCTAATTCCTGTTGGTAACATGAATGACAAGGGCCTGAATTAGTGGGCAAGTACAGGTGTTGCAGAAGTAGACTGCCGGGCACTCACAGCCCCTCTTCCCTGGAGAGAGATTGAGGGGTGCTGGGGAGCTGAAACAGTATCGGGACAGTTTTGTTAAGGGTTATTAGTATTCAGAGGGTTAGATATCAGAAAAAAATGACTACCACAAAACTGTGTAACATTGTTGTCATTTACTCCTGGGCCTCACTGCCTTTTAGTGTCTCTTTACTCCTGAAAGTAGCTGTAGTGCTTTCTGGATATATGGTTGATGGGTCCTTCAGCTGTCATCATCTGTCACGTCAGGTTCAAGTTACACTGAAGAGTAACCGTGCTTGCCTAAAAGTCAGTCAATTCTATGCAAGCATATGTGTGTATCCATACATATATATCCATATATATTTATATATCCACATATAAATAAAATATGTTTATGTATATATGTATATATATATATATGTATATATGCATATAACAAATATAAGTACATATATAATATGCAAATATGCATACATACATGTCTATGCATATATGTATGCATGCATGTATACACACATATGCATATAATGAATATAAGTACATGCAAATATGCAAATATGCATACATACATGTCTATGCATATATGTATGCATGCATGTATACACATATATGCATATAATGAATATAAATACATACAAATATGCATACATACATGTCTACACACATATATACATATATAGACATGTATAGACATGTATGTATGCATGCATGTATACACACACACACATATATGCGCATACACAGTGTTTTAAAACTTTGCAAGAAAGGACAAGTTTACATCAGGTAACAGACACGGCTGGGAAATTATTCAAGGCTATCTCTTACTGAACGGTTTTAACAAGAGTGTAGGTAGTCCCGCCTTGGCACAGTTCAGAGCCAGATGTTCAAGACCACCTATCATCCCCTCTCCTTTGCAGGAGCCTTGCAATCTTCTGGTCTCAGAATTGGCAGGCTTAGCGGAGAAGGTTATGCCTCTGGGCCTGGTGGTCTGGTGGGTGTGCAGATTTGGTCCATAAAATCTCACTGTTGGAGAGCAGTGCTAAACTCACAAGCTGATTGGGGCATGGACTCGGGACTTGGCAGCTTTGATGTTGGCCCGATCAGCTTGGAGACAGAGCCCCAGGCTGTAACAGCAAGGGGTCGTGGCTCAAGTCCATCACTCTGCTTGTGAGCTTGAACAAGCCATTTAGCCTCTGCAGGTCAAAATTTTCAATCCTAAGTAAACCTCATTCTGGGCCAGCATCTCCAGTTGGAATAAAACAGTTAATTGGCAAGAGGCATGGGTTGGAACAGACAGGGGTATGATGAATATGTTTTCTGAACTTTCCAATTGATTTTTATTTAAATGATCCGGTGTTGTAGACTCAATCCAATTGAGTGGAGTTAGACCCAAATAGGTGTTCCAAAATGTTGCTTCTTTTGATGCCTTTTATTTCCGGTTTTACAACGAGTTAATCAGGTGGCGTGTGCTTGCTTTTATACACAGCATACCCAATGAAAGGAGAGCCTTTCAAGAGAAGCATAGAGTTTGAGCCTGCAAATTGGAGGGATTATCGCTGTAGACTTTAAAAAAAAAAAAAGGGCTCAACTTTAATCAAGGTCACGGTTGCCTTATCTAATCTCGATGTGTTTAAATGTTTACAGGATGTTCATGTGAATTTTATGAATCCTTCTGTCTTTGTGATTCTACCATCTGCCAAAGGAAAAATTAGTTTTCCCACTGAGACAGAAGCAGAGAGAGAGAGTGACTGACTTATTGTCCCCGTGTTGTGAGCTGTACAGCTATGGGAACAATAGGGCCTGTAATTCCCCGTTTCTGGAGCACATTATGCTTAAAAAGGAGCTTCTAAGAGCTGGGCAGATGCCTCAGGAGGTAAAGCTCTGGCCTTGCCTGAATTTGGAGCCCTAGAACCTTTGTTAAAAGCCAGATAGGGTGGACCAACTCCACAATCTCAGCAGTAGGGAAGCAGAGGCAGGGAGATCCCTGGGGATCCCAGCCCAGCAAGCTTCAGGCAAGTGGGAGACCTATCTCAAAAAACAAAATAAAGAGCCTGGGAGATGGCCCTGTGGGTAAAGCACTTCCCACTCAGGTCTAGCAACCTGAACTCAATGCCTCGAACCCAGGTAACGGTGGAAATGGAGAACCAGCCTATGTAGGGTTACTCTGACCTCTGTGTGTTTGCCACGGCACACCCACATGTGCTCAGAAGCACACACACACACACAGCATCCACACAGTAACAACATGAAGTGGAGAGACATTGAGGAAGACACCTGATACCATTTTAAGTCTCTATACACATGCAAGTATGTCCACACAAACACCGGACACACACACACACACACACACACACACACACACACACACACACACACAGGAATTTTCTAGTTGATTCAGTCTAGCCAATATTTATTACTTTTTAAAAAGGATTTACTTTTTAATTATCTGTGTATGGTTTATGCACGTGGGTGCAGTGCCCAAAGAGGCCATAAGAGGGCATCAGATCAACTGTAGGTAAAGTTAGTTACGGGTGATTTTGACCTGCCTCAGGTGCATGCTGGGACCCAAACTCAGGCCCTCTAAAGAGCTGTATGTACCGCTGAGTCATCTCTCCGTTTCTTATGATCCTTTCTCACTTCCCATAGATCTTCTTGGCAGTTTAGCTCCTCAGATGTGTAGGCACACGCACACACATGTATCCTGTCAAGACAACTACTCTGTAAAGCCTTTAGGTGGCCGTAGAGCAGAGCTACCGGAGGGAAGGAAGCCATGACGGCAAGGAAGGAGAATTCTGCTCAGCTTCCTACTAGCCTGGCCCTGACAGAGCTGGGAGAGGAGAACAGCCACCCCTTTTAGTCTCAGAGTCCCCTTTCCCAGGATTCCTCTCGAAGCCAAGGCAGACTGTAGGGAAAAGATGGGCGATGTGTGTTTGACCTGGTGACTTTCTCACCCTCCTTTCCGCCTTTGTCCCTGCTTTATTAACTTCTCCTGGGGTTGACAGGACTAAAAGGTCTGACTATACTAGATAGGGCACCTACCACTGACCAAAGTGATGGATGATTTTACCGGAGTCCCACTTGGTGAACTAATGAGTGTATTGGCCTTACTGACAAAGCACAGATGAGGGGTTATTTACAGATGAGGAGTATATGTTACCCACAAAGCAGCTACGTCCCTACAAAGTCCCACCCCATCATGAATGGTGGCCCTGTGGAAGCTGCATTGTAGAGCCCACTTCCTATATACTCTAGAATCTTCCATGATGCCTTGCCTCTGAGGGAAGGGGATGAAGGAGTAATGGCTAAACTCCTGGATGAGGTTCTTTGACCCTTCTCTCCTCCTTCTGCTAAGGGCATTAACAGCTCTTTTACAATTACCACAAGGCCTAGCTAGCACTGTATATTGTTCTGCTCAGTACGTTGCCATGACTACCAGGCCAAAGGTAATTTCTGCTCCAAACTGGATGTGGGACGATCCTGTTATACCTGGAAGATTATTTTGTTTTGTTTCTGGTTTTGGTTTGGTTTGCCATCATACAACAGTCCCACAATGTAGGCTTAGATCCTGCTGTGGAATTTCCCCTAAGTTTAAAGAGAAGGGAAGGTTCACTAAGGGTATCTGTGAGGGTGGTGATGGGGAATAATCTAGGGAGCATAGAAGGCTTCAAATCCCGTGGTGAACACAGCTTGTCTTCAGGAAAGTGAAGGAGTGAGGACCATCATCCATGAGCGAGACAGACTCCCACTGCATCTCTGAGACCAACCATGGAGAATTCTCATGGACATCGTGTACCAAGTAGAATGCATGCCCACCCTGAGGTGACCTCATCAAGGCTTTCCCCTACTGATTATAGGGACATACTTGGGCTTGGGATGGGGGACAGGGGAGAGAAGTACCCCCATTTTACTACTTGGTCTCCAGTTGGTGGCACTCTTTAGGGAGGCATAAGAGGTGTGGCCTTGTTACAGAAAATAATCACTGGGAGCCTTTGAGATTAAAAACCTTGTGCTACTTCTAGTTAGGGCTGTCTTGTCTGAAGTTTGTGGCAAAGGATGAGCCGACTCCTTGCAGCCTCTCCACCCAGGATGACTCTCACCCTTCTAGAACTTGAAACCCAAACTCTTCTACAAATGGCCTCGGTCGGGCGTTTTATCATAGCAACAGAAAAATAACCAACACAGGTTTGTTGAGTGTTCGGGCAGTATGCTTTTATCAGCATGGCTGCCTGAGATCTGAGGAGATGATGAGATGAGAAACTGGTTACCCCAATATAATGCGTGGGTGTGGAGGGGGCGTGGCTTAGTGGGAGCAGTGCTTACGGGAAGCCCTGGTTTCTCTGGGTGGCTCTGCATCAACCAGATGTGGTGGTGCACACCTGGAATCCCAGGGTTCTAGAGATGGTAGGGGCAGGAGGCTCAGAAGTCCAAGAAATCTAGTCAACTAGAAAATTCCTCTGTCTCTCTGTATGTGTTTGTGTGGACATACTTGCATGTGTATAGAGACTTAAAATGGTATCAGGTGTCTTCCTCAATGTCTCTCCACTTCATGTTGTTACTGTGTGGATGCTGTGTGTGTGTGTGTGTGATTCTGAGCACATGTGGGTGTGCCGTGGCAAACACACAGAGGTCAGAGTAACCCTATATAGACTGGTTCTCTACTTCCACTGTTACCTGGGTTCGAGGCATTGAGTTGAGGTTGCTAGACCTGAGTGGGAAGTGCTTTACCCACAGAGCCACAGGTCAGCATACCACAGGCTCTTTATTTTGTTTTTTGAGATAGGTCTCTCAGAAGTCTGCAGTATGAGTTACATAGTGAGATCAAAGCCAGTCCAAGGTCCCGTCTCAAAAAACAGAAAAATAAAGGTATTGCAAGCAACTGAATGTCTAGTAACTTGTTTAATAGCAATAATGTCAACTGTATTTGTTAGCTTTGAAGGGAAAGGATTTCTTGGTTTGAATACAAAGAAAGTAACATTGAATACAGAAAAGGCAACATTGCTTCTTGAGAAAACTCCCTCTCCTAAAGTTGCTCCACACCTAAAAGTAATGCAGTTTTGACTGTGGGATAGCTTAAGGAGGGGAAATGTGGTTTAGATTTAATATCCCTTTATGTGAACACAAGGAGCCCATTTTACACCTCTTGTGGTGTCTTGGGCTGTGAGGAAGGAAGACGGTTGTGTCAAGTCCAGACCTGATCTGTCACAGGAAACAGAGCCAGTTTTAGCCTCTGCAAATTAGTTCTGTTTTTATCGACTCTTAAATCCCAGATAAGGAGAAGGTAGAATATTGTTCATTTTTTATTTTTCTCCCTCCGGGAGTGTGTGTGTGTGTGTGTGTGTGTGTGTGTGTGTGTGGTGTGTGCGCGCGCGCGCCCGCTCACTACTTCAGAGCTGGCTTTCTTGGGGTTTTAAGAGATAGAAATGTCTTACGTGTGGAGAATTAAATAGTGTTGAAGGGTAATTGGTGCTTGATGTGAGACAAAGGAGTTAGAAGTAGGTTCCCCCTTCTCCCACCCCATACCACAAATAGCACGCAATCAGGCCCCTTTGTCATGGAAATTGGCCTTCCTATGGAAATCTGACTCTCACTTACAGAAGCTGTTGTATAGAATTATTCCTGGAGAATTCTGGGAAACAGATGCCTTGTCCTGTGAGTATAAAATTACCCGGCAGAGGCCAGAAATATTCCACATGGCAAGAAAGTGCTCCTCTCTGGATACACCAGTGTGTGTACACATGTGGAAGCCAGATGTCCTTGCTGGGTAGTCTTCGTTTGACCACATTTTACCTTACTGTGTGAGGTCAGCTTTCTCCCTGACCCTGGAGCTCACGGATTAGGCTCTCCTCTGGCTCAGGCCCCTCTCCTGTCTTCATTTTCCTGGTGCTGGGATTAAAGATGTGCATGTGGGCTGCCAGGAATAGTGTTTTTGTGGATCCTAGGCATCAATCTCAGGTCCTCCTATCTGTGTGGTAAGCTCTTTGGCCACAGCCATCCCCCCAGTCTCCTTGCTGGATAGTTTACCCGGCAGCTGTCACCTGGCCTTCTGAGGGACCTGTGGGGACACATGTTGGGGAACTAGAGACAAGAGTTGGATCCCACCGCAAGCATTTAGTTTTACGATGTGGAGAGCATCCGAAATGCTCTTAGCTGTATTTGAGGGTTCAGCATTGGCCATCTTGCAACTTTCCAGAAGAAAGGAGGAAGAGGCCAGCCCGCCTAGAGCCTGAATGTCCCTGTGACCACTTGCGAGATGGCTGCTGTGTAATGTGTTGTGTCTGGGAGTGCATATATAACACACGTACACCTGAGTGTAGAGGCCAGAAGGTGATGTCCAGCATTTTTCTCAGTTGCTCGCCACCATAGCTTTTGAGGCATGGTGTCTCACCGACCCTGTCTGCAGTGATTGCTCAGTGATTCCCAAGGGTCCACCAGTCTCTGCCTCCCCAGTGCCAGGATTGAAGATCGCTTCAGCATACCCACCTTTTTAATTGTAGGTGCTGGGGCTCTGACCCCTGGGCTGGGTTTGCTTCTGTGGCAAACACTGCTGACATCATTTCTACAGGCTCAAACATTCGTTCATGGATGTTGAGGTAATCTGGCTTTATTCTTGGACCCACTAGAAAGCCCTTCCCTTCCTTTGTTGGGTGATCTCTGTATCCTCTGTCTGAAATATTTCTCTCATATACCCAGTTGTTTTGAGAGAAAAGCTTGAACGTTCCATAAGCCCCTTTCAGCCCATTGATGGGTAAGGGTATGTAGTGTTTCCTTTAGACACTGTCTGGTGTCTGGGAGAGGAATACACTCATAAAGGCCACTGTGATAGTAATTATTACAGCTAACACATCAAGTCTGTGTTGCGGACCTGCAATGAAAAGGGTTAGCCACCAAAGCTTCCTTCCTCTTCAGTGAGGCTTTCTAACATGTTGTTCAGCCCCAGGCATGGTCTCCTTCATGCAGGAAGCCCTTGGGCTATCCCATGCTTCTGGGTTATTTCTAGTTTCTGACACCTGCAAGGAAAAAAAAAAAAACAAAAACAAAAAACTAAACCAAAAACGTTGCCCCCCCCCCACCAAAAATGTATGTTTATTTTAACTAGGTTCCTTTTCTGTTTCACAATCTGGATTCCATTCAGTCAGTTACCACTCCAATTAACTAACAATTATTTAACATTAACAGTAATTACAGACGCCAGTTAAGCGCCTACAGATGTCAACTGTTAGCTTTGTACCTAATCACTCAATGAAACGGAGAAAGTTCAACAAACATCAATTAGCCCGGCAATTAGTATGAGTTAGCAAAGAGCGCGTTATCGCGTGTGCGCTGACTCCATTTATTTTATTTTGGCAGTAAAATACACACTCACACGCTCACACACACACACACACACACACACACACGCACACACACACGCACGCACACACACACTCACATGTACACAGGCACTCACACACACGAACACAGGGAGTTCCCCGGATAAGATAAAACTATTGTCTTACAGCTTACATTAGACCCTTGCCTTGCCTGGGCAAGAGTCAAAGCACTCTTGCCTGGAATGTACTTAGCAAACAGAATTGGTCTCAACGACTCCAAAAAAGAAGAAGAAAAAACAAAACAAAACAACAACAACAACAAAAAACAAACAAAAAACCAAACCCCAAACCCAGGGCTGCTCAGCCTTAGGAAGCAACTTTGGTGAACTAGGAATCCAGTAAATACAGTGTGAAAGAAAGTGCTAGCAGACGTCAGTGGAGAAAATGATTGATTCACACTCGAGTAGGCTGCTCTGTGCTCCACAGATTTCTCCCGATTTATTCCTGAACTTGCAATAGAGAGGGTGCGATGGTGATTTTATTAATTTCATGGTGCCTGAACCTTCGCTCAGCTGTCTTTTTATTTAGCCCGCAGTGAACATCAAACTATTTTTACCCACTTGTCCCAGTCTATGCTTTAGAAAGTAGGAACAGTTCTCGGTTTGAAGAGAATTCATTTCTTGAATCCACCAGGGCCTGAATTGGCACTCATATTCTCCCCCCCCCCCCGTGTAAATATCATATCTTTGAGAGAGTCATACATGTGGCAGTAAGAGGAAGATCTCAGGTGTCGTCAGTGTGACACTTTGAGACAGGGTCTCTTGTTTGTCCCTTCAGGTATCAGGCTAGTTGTCTAGGAGCTTTCAGGGATTCTCCTGTCTCTGCCTCTCATCTCACCACAAGAGCCCTGGATTATAGACACACAGTACCCCATATAGCTTTATATGAGTTCTGGGGATCAAAAATCAGAGTCTCATACTTGCTGGACAAGCACTTTACCTTTTTGGTTTGTTTGTTTGTTCAGTGGTTTGGTTTTGCTTTTGGGGTTTTTGGAGTCAGGGTCTGCCACCTGGGGCTTATCCAAGATTAAGCTGGTCTGCCTTTGTCTCCACCTCCCCAGTACTGTGATCATAAGCCTGTGCCACCAGGCCCAGTGTTTATTTATTTATATGTGCGTGTGCGCGTGTACGTGTGTGTGTGTGTGTGTGTTCAGGAAATCAAGCTCAGTTCACCACACTGCGAGGCAAGCACTCACCAACTGAGCCATCTCCTTAGCCCAGCTCTCCCTTTTTCTATGACTCCTCCCAGAACCCTCTGTCTCCATTTACACTCAGATGATTCCCAAAGGTTGACCCAGTTTTGCTGGACTTACCAGGCGATGACACTCGAAGGCCCAGCCCCCAACTTGGCACTTGGAGATCCTAAGAGGCCGTGTGCCTGCGGCTCCTCCTGGAAATGATTTCCCACAAACCCACAGAGCCTGCAGACAGGAGTGGAAGAAGCTGGTCCCTTGTGGGGAACTACCTTGGGTCTCTGGGGGCCTAATGTAGCAAAACTTTCCGCTTGGGCAAACCTCCCAGTGCCACCCAGGTCTTAACGTGAACTCCCCTTGGCTCCCCAGTCTTTGTGATCCCCATAGGAAGACTCTAAAGGAGTCTCTTAGAGCCATAGTGTAGAAGACACACAGAGTTCATTGTAGAGTTATGGAAGACACCGTCTTAAGGGGTGAGAGCCTCCTGTAACCAGTGAGACCCTGGTTACACCACAGGTAGGATTCCTACTGTTTCTAAAGTTTCTGGATAGGCCGTTTTCCTGAGGGTTGTATTCTTGTACAGGTAATTAACGAGTCCTATGTGGCTTGGCACTTACAGAAGTGGGTTATGGGGAAACTCTTGGTTTTGTTTTGTTTTTAACATTACATGCTATAAAACTAGTAATCCTAAATGTTTAGGCCTTCTGAAACTAGGTTTAAATACTCAACAGTTAATGGCCTTCCAGGTACTTCGGGATGCCACTTCTTCCAAGGACAGAAATAATACAACTCAGAACCCATTGGTCTAATTAGCAGACGGTTAATTAGGTTAACAAGGGCTGTAGTTCTAGCCCTTGTTTTTACAGGCTGTTATCAGGGAGGAGTCCAGCCCTCTGCTCCTCCAATCCTGCTGTTATCCATGTAGCAATTCTGTATTAGTGACTGTCTTGTCGCTACAACAAAAGGCATTGTCTTAGGGTAATCATTGCTGCGATGAGACATCATGACCAAAATTAACTTGGGGAGGAAAGGGTTTATTTCATTTATACTTTTAGACGAGAGAATCCGTCACAGAGGGAAGTCAGGGCAGGAACTCGCACAGGGCAGGAACCTGGAGGCAGGAGCGGATACAGAGGCCACAGAGGAGTGCCGCTTACTGGCTTGCTCAACCTGCCTTACTATAGAACTCAGGACCACCTCTTATAGAACCCAGGACCACCAGCCCAGGGATGGCACCACCCATAGTCACTGCTTAAGAAAATACCTTGCGGCCACATCTTGGGGAGGTGTTTTCTCAGTTGAGGTTCCCTCCTTTCAGATGACTCCAGCTTGTGTCGAGTTGACAGGAAACTAGACGGAACAGGTCAAATAAAAGCAGTTGATTTCCGGTGGTTTACTCTGGCTCGCAATTCAAGAGTACAGTCCACGGTGGCGTGGGACAGGAGCGTAAGGCAGCTGAGCACACTGCGCTTGCCGTCAGGAAACAGAAAGAGAAGAATCCTGGTGCTCAGCTCACTTTCTCTCTTTAAAAACATATTAATTAATTAATTTGCTAATTAATTAATTCATATTTTGTGCGCTTGTGTGTGTGGATGTGGGCTTATGAGTGCCTCAGCCTCAGCCTGTGTGTGAAGGTCACCAGACAGGAGGATTCTGGGATTGTACTCAGGCTGTCGGGGTTAACAGCCAGCTCGTGCTCACCTTCCCGCTCCCCCTTCCCTCGTTATTCAGTCTTGAACCCCAGTCTGTGGGGTGGTTCCATTCACATGGAGGTCACTCTACCTCAGTACCTAATCTGGAAACTCCATCAGTGCCATGCCCAGAAGTTTGTTTCCCAGGTGATCGTAGATCCCGTCAGGTTGACAACCAGTATTGATCGTCACAATACTGAACCTGGGAGTTGGAGAGTAGAGGTATCCTTGTTATTGGTAAGACTTAAGGTTGGCAGCGTCCGTGATGGACAGGCTTCTGTGTTGAACCCATTGACCGGGGCAAAGAAGCTGCATAGTATCAGCCTCGGCCCTTCATATCCATTCTAGGAGGTCCATCAGCCTGCTTTGCTCTGTCTTCCTTTAGTAGCAAAACCAGCCAGAGGATTACAGGCTCATGCCCTCTTGTCTTAATTCTGAGACTGGGCTTAGGGGTAAGACCCTTTGTACCCTTGCCCTGGGAGACAGGAACAAGACATACCCTAGAACAGTTCCTGACACATCCTCAAGTGTCTGCTTACGTGAGGGTGTTTTGCTCTTTCACCGGTTTCATTGGCCAAAGCAAGTGACTACCTGGCCAGCCCTATAGGGAGTAAGGTCTTCTCACAGGGAGGGGTAAGTGGGAGGGAGCACGGGGCAGAAGCACTCGTGCACGTGTGTGTGTGTGTGTGTGTGTGTGTGTGTGTGTGTGTGTGTGTGTGTGTGTGTGTTCTAAATTGCCCTGCCCCCTTGGCCATTTCCCTGGCTGGCTTTTTTGGGAGGCTGCAAATAGATAGGCATAGTTTGCATAGCCCTGGGGATAAAGCCAGTAGCCTCTTGGCAGGGTTGGGGGTGGGTCTGTGGGGATGGTGGGGTGTGTGTGGGGGTGGTGATATCTGTTTCCTTATAACCACTTGCTTAATACTTATTAAGCTTAAGTCTGTTTGGTTCTCAAGATTAATTGCTTCCCTTATAACCCTGTTTCATTTACTATCTGTTTCTTTACTCCTATTATTATTATTATTATTATTATTATTATTATATTTTTTTTCAGTTAACAGAGAAAAGATTTCCTTAGATTTGTTTGTCTTTCATTTTCGAAGTCACATTTATTTGTGTGTGTGCATGCCCTTGCATCAGGGCACTGGTGTGCATGCCTGAGGACAGCTTGCAGGAGTTGGTTCTTTGCTGCTGTGTGGATCAGGGGATCGATCTTGGGTTGTCAGGCTTGGCAGCAAGCACCCCCTACCTACTGAACCATCTTACTGGCCCATTTGCTTGTTTTTTTGAGATACAGTCTCACACAGTCCCAGCAGCGTTTAAACTCGATCCAGACATAGCAAGGGTGACTGTGAACTCCTGATCTTCTTGCCTCTGCTTCTCATTTGCTGGGATTACGTCCTAGTGTCCAGTTTATGCAGAACTTGGGGTTTTGTACATGTTTGGTGAGCAGTCTAACCACTGAGCCCCTACAGTGGGGGGTTTTCACGCACACATAACGTTTTACTTTGTGCTTACCCAGCTGCCTCTCCAGTTGCCGGTCTTTTTCCTGTCCCCCTCAATAGTCTCCTATTCTGCTTTTGTGTCACATGTACTTCATGTGACTTAACTGTTCCCTGTCCCTTCAGAATCCATTTTCTTCTTTATCCCCACATTCCCAGTCTGACTCTGAGAGACTAACAGAAGAGGTGTTTAGGATGCAGAAATGAACTCTGGGATTTTTAGAGACTTGTTGCTGGCCTGGCCAGGGCGTACAGAATTAATCTGAGGATGCTTGGCCCGGCAAGTCTGAATGCACAGCTGCTGGGTTTCAAGATAGCTCGGATAGTAGGCACCAGTGCCCCTGGCAAGGTTAGAGTGTGGGGTTGTATTGGAGACTCATGAATTGATTATTCCCAGCTCCAACAATTACCAGAAGACGGACCTAGGGCGTCACCATTTTTATTTTCTTTCTATAAAAATGGGAGTAATGAAACCTGTCTCATAGAGCTTTTATAGTACTTCAGTGAGGTAATTATATATAAAATGACCAGCCCACCATGTACCTGGATCTAATTACTTACTGACTTGAGTATCTTATATGCATGACGCCATTGAGACTTCCTGCCCAGAAAATAATGGTGACGTATGCACTTGGGAGGTGAAGACAGGAGGATTGCTGTGGGTTTAGGGTCAGGCTAAGCTATATATAGTACCAGTTCTACATAGTAAGGTTCTGTCTCAGTAAACCAAAAATAGGTAGGTAGAGTGGCACATGCCTGTAATCCCAGCACTTGGGAGGCTGGGGCAGAAGGATTGACATGAGTTCTAGGCCAGCCTGTCTCAAAAGAACAGAAACAAAAAGGGAAAACATGGAAAGAAAGATGGACAAGGAGAGCAGGAAGGGAGAGAGGGAGGGGGAAGGAAGGGGGGAAGGGAGGTGCTCCCACTTAGGGATGAAGGAAGCTAAGAACGATAGGCATAGATAGACTTTATTAACTTCCTTTTTTGTTATTGCTATTAAATTCTGTTTGTTTTGTATGCTCCTGTGCCATAGTGTTTTTGTAAAGGGTAGGGACAACTTGAGGGAGTTAGTCCTTTGAACTCAGGTAGTCAGGCTCAGTGGCTAGTGCCTTTGCCCACGGAGCCATCTTGCCAGCCCTGACGAGTTGCTTTCATCAACAAACGATGCCTTATGCAAGTCATTCATTTGTCAACCAAGGACACAGAGATCCAGGAAAGCAAAGAGGCTAAAAGCGACAGAGGTGTTAAGAAATGGGTCTTCCTGGCTCCAAGGCATATGTGGCCTAAATTCTTTAAAGCCCTGGCATTGTGGCAGAAAGTACAAAATGAAAGGTGGGTGCCTCCCCTTAAGGAAGTGCAGAACAGAATGGTCAGTATTGGAAGCCCTGGGAAAACTGGGTCATCTGGGAGGGCATTGGTCAGGACCCTACCCAGGAGAGGCTATCCATTTTAATTTCCTCCCACGCCTTCCCAAGGTGTTTGCTCTTCCCTGCGGTTGGTAGGCACTTGAACCTGATGGAGATGCACTTGGGATTTCCCCACAGCCCTAAGTAACGGATCGTGATCTGATCAAGGCTGGCCCAGATTGTCACCTCCAAGGCATTTCAGGATTCACACTTAGGAAGAGGTTGAACAGGGTCTCTTGTAGCCCAGCCTGCACTTGAACACACTTTTTAGCCAAGGCTAGCTTGAACCACTGATCCTCTTGCCTCAACCTCCCAAGTGCTGGGAGCCTCACTACACCTGGTCTCACTTTCTAAACTAGTGTCCTAGTTTCGTTTCTATGCCTTTGATAAAATATCCTGAAAAAAGAATATGCAATTTAGGGGAGGAAGGGCTTATTTGGCTCATAATTCCAGGTTATAGTCGATCATTGCAAGAAAACCATACAGGCAACCGGTCATACCATTTCCACAACCAAGAGTAGAGAGAAATGAATGCATCCAATGCTGCCTGCTTGCGTTCTGCTAGCCTCCTCCACTATTGCACAGCCCAGGACACTCCTGCCTAGGGAATGGTGCTGCCCACAGTGGGCTGAGTCAAATTTGCAAGCAAGACAGTCCCTCTAGACCTATCCACAGGCAAGCTGATCGAGATTCTAGGTTGTGGCAAGTTGACAGGTAAAGCTCAGCACAGTGACCCAGCATCCTCGTATGTCTTCTACTCATGAGCTTTCCTTTGCTACTTGTACCCTGCTCTACTTTCCAGCCAGATTTTATTAGTAATGAGCTAGTATTTTCCAGCGGGGACATTTCCATAGCAACCAATGATATAAGCACTAAGCTAGACGCCCGGTTCTTTGCCAAGCTGGAGGAGGTGGTGGTGTTCTGTCCGGCACGTGCCTCAGACCTGCCTGCCTGCCTGACCCTCATAAGACTACTCTTGGAAAGGAGGAGGTTGGGAGTACACCATTGCTTTTTTTCTGAGAGTCCTTTTGAAGAGGGAGATGTCTCAAGTGCTCCCCTTAATAGACTGAGGTGGGAATCGGTTATATTTGGCCGCCTTTAAAAGCCACTTGGAAAACATTTTCGCCCTTCTTATCTGTCACCTTTCACATCTCTCAACAGAGTAACACTAAAACCTAATTTTAGCCCTGATGACATCATTTTCTCATTATCTGCCTGGAGCAGGGAAAGGGTTTCCCAGAGGAAATCTCCCGGCCCTGAGAGCCTTACTCCTGCGGGGAAGCTCAGGCTGCTGTCTTAGGCTTCTTGGTCCAGAAAGTTCATCTGGAAACATGTCTGACATGGAGTCCTCTGAAATCAGATTTGTCAGCTATTAAACAAATGATGTCAGTGGTTGAAGGGCTGTGGAGAGAGATCCTGGTTAGTACAGTGCTTGCCATGCAAGCATGAGGACCTGAGTTTGATCTTCAGAACCTGCATTTAAAAAAAAAAAAAAAAGGAATGCACTTCCTCTAAAACAAGAACCAAAGAATTATTTAAAACCAACAATAAAATACAAGGCGGGATTGTGTGCACTAGTAATCCCAGGGCTGGGGGATGGAGGAACGAAGATCTGTGGGCTTGGTTGAATCAAGCAGTAAGTTCCAGGTTCAGTGAGAAGTCCTGCCTCAGAAAAATTAAGATTGAGTGGCTGGAGAGATGGTTCAATGGTTAAGAGCACTTGCTGTGTGGTTCTGATCACGCAGGATTTGAATTCGGCAGCCTCTCTAACAAGTCAGGTATCCAGCACATGCCTGTAAATGCAGCACCAAATAATCCAGTAGTTGTGTGGCCTCAGTGTGCTCTGAGACACAAGTACTAGCACCCACATATGCACACGTGTGTGTGTGTGTGTGTGTGTGTGTGCATGCACACTTGTACACACAAAGAGTATTAAATAAGATGGGGAGTAATCGAGTATGATGCCCTGTTTTGACCTCTGGCCATCTGTACGCATGCACACACATATGCACGTGTACATGTAATCAGTGGCATTGTTAAAGTGTTCATTAAATTGCTGCAGTATTTCAGGGAGCAGCGCGTGGACCTGCAGAGCAGCAGTGACATGAGGAGCTCAGGCTTGGGTTGCCAAGGCACCCCACTTGCTAGAATGCTTGCCTGTCATGCCAAAGCCCTGGTTTGGGTCCCCAGAATCCTAAGTGGGGTAAAGTGGCACACTTTTGACCCCAGCACTAGGCAGTTGGAAGCAGGAAGATGAGAAGTTCAAGGCTGTCCTTAACTGTATATAGAGTTGGAGGACATCGTGAGCTACGTGAGGACCACTCTTGAACCCCTCTCCAAAGGGAACAAACTACAATTCCTCTGGATCTGAAGGCCAGAGTTTGTGATGGGGGCTTCTAGGTTCTCTGAGTCTAAGGCTTCTGCAGAGAGTAAACATTTTACCTGAGGTGTCTGAATGACATCATCAGTAACCTGAACTCCTGATCTGGTAACCACCCCTCTGATTTCAGTCTTGAATTTGTAAGAACTTACACAGAAAAATGAGACCTATGCTTTCAGGAGAAGTTGCATCTTGGGAGTTTTTTTGTTTTTTTTTTAAGATTTTTTTTAAAATTTATTATATATAAGTACACTGTAGCTGTCTTCAAACACACCAGAAGAGGGCATCAGATCCCATTACAGATGGTTGTGAGCCACCATGTGGTTGCTGGGATTTGAACTCAGGACCTCTGGAAGAGCAGAGATCTTAACCGCTGAGTCATCTCTCCAGCCCATCTTGGGAGTTTTTGAAGCAGGGTTTTATTATGTAGCCTTGGCTGGTCATTATGGAGACCAGGCTTGCCCAGATCTTGTGACAATTCTGATTTAGACTCCCTGGTACTGGGATTATTGGACACCATTTTTGTAAGAAAGATCTTACAGGTGAGGTGAGATTGGATAAACCTTAGTGGGGAGGAAGAGGGGATTGGGGTGATGGCTAAGTAGAGTGTTTGGTGAACCTGAGTTTGATTCCCCCAGAACCCACTTAAAAAGACTTTTTAGACAGATGGATCCCTGGGGTTCCTGACCAGTCAGTCTAGCTTTCTTGGCAAGTGAGATCTCGTCTCATTAAAGAGAAAAGCTGGGACCCATGAAATGGTTCTGCACTCGCTGTCAAGCCTGCAGACTTGGTCCCCTCAGACTCAAAAGCTTCCATGGTAGAAAAAAGACCATCTTTTATGAGACTCCTCCTCTGACCTTCACCTTGTACGGTGTCCTACTTATAATCCCTAAATAAACCCAGTTTCTAAACATGAAAAAGGTGGACGGTGCCAGAGAATGGTATCTGAGATTGTTCTCTGGCTTCCACACCCATGCACACACGTGTTCGTGATGCACGAACACACAGTCTGTTGGAAGGATGTGGGGAGAAGAGGATAGAGTTCTCCTTAAGGATCCCTGCTGTCAGTTTGAGGCCTTTCGAATATGAGAAAAACAGCAGTGTCCTGCCCGTCTCTGTTGGATGGTGTTAAAGGAAGCATTTTATTGGCTTATAAATATTTACAGAACCCCTCTGTATGTAAAAGTACTTAGGTGCAGACTTCCTTTTGTACTGTGTTCTCAAGTGGGAGGACTGTCCTCCTGCCTAAGACTCTTTTCCTGGGCTGGGCTCAAAGGGGTGGGGGAGTATTAGATTGGCAGAGAAAGTCCTGCCTGAGAGCACCCCAGGGGCAGCTTCTGTTTCCAAGAGGTGACTCATGATGCCACTGAGAATTGAAATGAGGCCAGCAGGGGCTGTTCAGGATCAGGGAAAGAATGTCACCACCTCCATCCATCAGGAGCCTGCAGCACACCTCAGGCAGCAGGCCAACCATCAGAGCCCTGCCTGATTCTTCAGAGTTAATCCAGGTCTGACGGCTGAGTAATCCTACTTTTCTGTTGCTCAGTGGGGACCATAATACTGACTTCAGCGTTAGATCTCTCGCTCTGTTCACAGTCTTCTCATATCTCCCCTACTAGGGAAAAGTAAGAAAAATACTGGGCTGGAGAGTGGACAGTGTGCATTCATCTAGCTTGCTCAAGATCACAGGTTCACATCCCAGCACTAGAAGAGTAAATGTATCGATTAAAGGATATATAAAAAGGAAATTCTACTTCGAGGGCCTTTTGTTTTGTTTCGTTTAACAGTTGTTGTTCTTGTTGAGACAAGATCTCACTGTGTAGCCCTGACTGCCCTGGAACTTGATATGTAGACCAGGCTGGCCTCAAACTCTGAGTTCCATCTCCCTCCGTCTGCTGAATGTGGGGATTGAAGGTTTGCACTGCTATACCCAGCCGTGTTTGTGTGTGTATGTGTGTGTGTGGTGTGTGTGTGTGCATGCGTGTGTGTGCGTGTGTGGTGTGTGTGTGGTGTGTGGTGTGTGTGTGGTGTGTGTGTGTGGTGTGTGTGATGTGTGTGTGGGGTGTGTGTGGTGTGTGTGTGGTGTGTGTGTGCATGTGTGTGTGTGCGTGTGTGCATGTGTGTGTGCGGTGTGTGTGTGTGGTGTGTGTGTGTGGTGTGTGTGTGGTGTGTGTGTGCGTGCGTGCCTGTGTGTGTGGTGTGCGCGCGCACACGCGCGCGTGCGTGCGTGTGTGTGTGTGCATGCGTGTGTGTGCGTGTGTGTGGTGTGTGTGGTGTGTGTGTGTGCATGCGTGTGGTGTATGTGTGGTGTGTGTGTGCATGCGTGTGTGTGCGTGTGTGTGGTGTGTGTGTGCATGCGTGTGTGTGCGTGTGTGGTGTGTGTGTGTGTGGTGTGTGTGGTGTGTGTGTGGTGTGTGTGATGTGTGTGTGTGGTGTGTGTGGTGTGTGGTGTGTGTGTGTGTGTGCGCGCGCGTGTGTGTATACATGGGTCCTGGAGGTGGAGTTATAGGTGGTTTTGAGCTGCCTGCCGTGAACGCTGGGGCGACAACTTGGGTTCTCTGGAAGCACAGCAGGTGCACTTAGCTGGGAGCATCTTTTCAGCCCCCTTTCTCGTTCCCTTCTGTTCTTTTTTTAATGATAGGGTCTCCTTTTGTAACCCAGGCTACCCTTGAGCTTCATATTCCCGTTTCAGTTTCACAGGTGCTGGAATTGCAGGCGAGCGTGCGCCACTACACTGGGCTACTCTGAATCTTTGTTGTTTGGTGGTGGTGAGCGTTTGCTTTTGGTTGTTTTGAAATAGTTCCCATGTAGCCTGGGTTGGCCTCTAGTACAGCATGTAGCCAAGGGTTGACTCGTGCCAGCCGTCCGACCTCCACATGCACACTGAACTCTGTTGTCCTGCCCCAACCTCCCAGGTGTTGGAATTACAGGCAGATGCCGCCGTAACTGACTGCCTTGAATTTCTTGATCATTCTCAGGGAGGGTGACTGACTAAAACCACGAGCGAATCTAAGAAGAGACTGGGCTATCTCTGTGCCCTGGGTCCGATGGCTGCGTGAGAACAGCATCTTCTCCAAACCGCACACCTTATTTCCCTGTTTCTTGTGTGTGCAGTCTGCGTGCGTGCGTGGGTATGCATGTCTTCGTGCATGAGGTCTCGCGTGCGTGGATGCTCACGCACACGGGTATAGGCGTTTGTGTGCCAGCCCGAGGGTACTGCTAGGAATCATTCTCGGTCGTTCTTCCACTCCATACCTCATGGCAGGTTCCTGGTTAAGCCTAGAGCTCCCCTAATGTGGCTAGTACTGTTAGCTAGCTTGCCTTTCTGTGCCCTCCGGGGCTGGACTTGCATGCCAGCCGCCACATCCTCCTGTCATTTATGTGGTGTTTGGGGCTTCACACTTCATCCTCATGGTTGCCTGGCAATCGCGTGACCATTGAGCCCACCCCCTGACCCTCTTTATTGTATTTTCTTACGTCCGAGAACCATGGGAAGGAAGAATGTCATAGATAAGACAGAACCCTGGGAGACAAATTTCTCTGCTAGGAGCCAGGCCACTGCGGCCTGTGGACTTTGGTGGTGCATTACCTTGTAGACAAAGTGGGTTTGTTTTTTTTTTAAGTGCTTTATTACATTCGTTTATTTGTGTGTGCATATGTGTCAGTACATACGTGCCACAGCGTGTACTTTGAGGTCAGAGGACAAAGTCCAATCTCTACCTTTGCCGGGTTGGTCCCAGAGAATGAACTCAGGTCCTTGGGCTTGGGGAGGCTTTTCCCTCTGAGCCCCATCTCACCAGCCCATACTAAGTCTCATGGGTTTGGTTCATGTAATCAGATACATGGAAAAATCTAAATTCCCCTGTATCATGGCCTCCTCCCAGAATACCTGAACTGCAGTCTTGTTCGTCGTCCCCCAGGAAGAGGCGACTCTGAACACAGGCAGGTGTGGGCTAGACAGGAGGATGGCTCTGAGCAGTCACTGACCTCTTGCCTCATTCAGCAAGGTCTTCATCCTCAAAGCAACACCCTTGGGTCCTGCTGGCACCTGCTTCTAGCCTCCCTTCCTTCTCAAGACCCTTAGTGGCAAGACAGCCCATCATCTCCGTCTGTGTCAGCTGCCACACACACCGACTTGAAAACTGCCTACGCTTAGGGTTTCGAGGCACATGAGAAGTTAGGGGGGACTTCTGGAGCCTTCTCAGCACCCTGCCTGGTTCCCTTCTCTTATTCAAATCTTCTAATTGATACTCAAGCTTCTCCCCCCAGCACATCACCCTAGCACCTCACTGACAGAACAGACCTTTACCTGAGGGCCTCATTATACTCGATGCCTGTGCATTGGGCCAAAAATACCTCCCCGATACCCGCTCAACATCCCGGGCTTCCGAATGACAAACAAATAATTGGGTGGAACAAACCCTGGGATGCTGAGCGGCTGCCATCGGTGTCGCGGTGTGGAAGAGTCGGTGGCAATAACAGTCACGGGCGCTGCCTGGCTTGTGTCAGAGCAGGTCTTTGAACAGTTGCTTGCACTGACACCAGAGAGTGACAGCTTTAGAAATGGCTTGCTAGTTACCTCAGCGAGGGAGCCCCTCCCATGTACGGTATGACAAGCGGCTGTCATTTCCACGCAGGTGAACAATTGACATTCCCAGATGAGGAACGAGGGGGGCGGCTGTGGGCGGCTGTGTCTTGACGGCAGGTGAGGTGGGATTGTGGAGAGGGGTCCCAAATACTTGACATTATTGTATCTGTGACAGAAGCATGCTTATGTACACGTGCATGTGTGCGCACACACACACACACACACACACACACACACACACACACACACTATTCTCTTTCTCCATTTGTATCACCCCTCCCGCAGCTCTGAACAATTACCCAGCAAAAGCAACTTAAAGGAGGAAGGGCTACTCTTGGCTCACAGTTCGAGGGTACAGTCCATCATGGTGGGAAGTCATGGAGGTAGTGGGTGTAAGGTCACGTGACATCGACAGGCAGGAAGCAGAGAGAGACGATGGAGGCTGGTGCTCTGCTCACTGTCTCCCGTGTATTCAGGCCGTGGACCCATGGGATGGAGCTGCCAAAATTCAGGTTGGATATCCTTACCTCAGTTAGTCCAGTCTAGAAGCTCTCTCACAGAGGCGCTCAGAGGTTTGTCCCGTAAGTCGTGCCATCTCCGTTTCGTTTTAGTTTATAATTTAGGCTAAGGAAGGATGACTGAAGTCCTGCCGGCTTGCATATAGAACATAGTTTGTCCTTCAAGCCTGTGTCTCTCATTCACAGCCTGTTCGTTGTCAGGAGCCTTTGTAGTTAGGGTAAGGTACCAGACGTGGACTCTCGAAAGCCTGGGATTTCCGTGAGAGGGAAGACAAGCTCTAGGGTCAGGGAGGTGTCTCAGTGGGTAAGGTACTTGCCTCACGTTTGCGAAGACTTGAGTTTGCAAACTCAAGAACCACGTACAGTCGGGGGCAGTTACACACAAGAGCCTCTGTCTCAAATGGGGTGGAAGGTAAGGAGACACACCCGAAATTACCCTCTGACTGCTGCACGTCTCGGGTGTATGCACCTGTACTCACAGACGAACATATACATACATAGATCGCTCACACACAAACCCAAGGACACCAGACGTGTCTAGTCTTCAAGGCTTGACACTGCACCTAGGATTAGACACAGTCTGCCCTTCCATTATGGCTTCCCATCCTAATTTCTTCCAGCCTCATGGAGAAGCCTGTCTGTGACAGGATAGTTGGCGTGCTGATCCCGTAGTGAGAGCTGCCTTAACCCGAGTGAGGCTCGGACATGAGGCCTTGGGACGGTGTTATGCTTTGCCTATTCTCTGGGTAGCTTCAAAAGACAGTGTGTTCCGCTCATTTCCCCGTTGGCAGGTGCTGTATTACATGAAAGGTTAACACAACACAGCACACGTACCCTGATCAAAAGAGACGTGATGGCCAGTAACTGTTTTGTAAACAAAACACCGCCCGGTACTAATTCTTTATGAACTCCCACCAGGCACAACCGCGAATGAGTGGACAACAGTGGCTTTACGTAATTGTTCCATCCAAGCAAAAGTTAAGCAAGTTTAAAGCTGTAAAAATACAGGTTGAGTTTTTCTCCCAATATATAATAAAGACACAAAGAAGTTTGAACAAGCCATCTAGAGTTTTAATACAGAGCCTCACTTTGTACACCAAGCTGGCCTGGAAGCCACAATCCTCCTGCCTCAGCGCCCTGTGTGCTGGGATTACAGGTGTACACCACTGCACACCACTTGTGTGCAAACGCTTTTCGATACTCTTCAAGAGCAGACATCGTCCAAGGCTCGTTGTGTTCTCGCAGTGGTTCTTGAGCTGAGAGTGTTGCTCAGTTGATAGAGTGCTTGGCCAGCATGCGGGAAGCCCTGGGTTCCACCTGAAGCACTCAACAAGGCCAGAGTTACTGGTACATACAGCACTTGGGAGGTAGACGCAGGAAGATCAGAAACTCAGGGTGGATGAAAGAGTTTGCCAGACAAGTCTAGAGATCTTCGTTTGATCTCCGGGAGCCAAGGCAGAAGAAGAACCAACCTCTCAAAGTTGCCCTCTGCCCTCCACTCGGGTACTCACACCCACATGCCTGCCTCCCTGCTTCCCTCTCTTGGTCTCTTTCTTTCTCTCTCATACACACACACACACACACACACACACACACACACACACACACACAGTAATGAAGGGAGAAAGGTGAGGAGAGAGAGGAAAGGAAGAAAGAAAGAGAAGAAGGAAGAAGGAAAAAGTTCATTGGTGGATGCCTACCACTTTCTAGGGCATATTTTGGGCATCCAGACATGTTACTACGTTTTCAATGCATAACTGTTTAAAGATCCTTTTCTCATGCGATAACATGTTGTTACTACTGCGTTAGCAAATACATACAGTTATTTATAGTACATCTGTCCTTCCTCAAGATCCCTTACCCCTGGCTTTCTCACGAGGTCATTTGATGTGATCTGTTCTCATCCAGATATGAATGAGGGCACACGTTGTTGGTCTTAATCCAGAATGCTGCACCCTCTCCCTAGCCTCTCAGCCTTTGAGATTGGGTCTCACATAGCCCAGGCTAGCATTGAATTCCTTATCCTCCTGCCTCCTCCTCTCTAGTGCTGAGATTTTGTTTCTCAAGTTCAGGGAGGGAGAACATCAAGTGAGTCTCTGTCCATTCGTCCATCCAGCTGTCCAGGTGTCTGTGTCTGTCTGTCTGTCTTTGTGTAGAGCAGTGGTTCTCAGCCTGTAGGTTGCAACCCCTTTTGGGCAGTCAACACATGTATTTACATTACAGTCCAGGACAATAGCAAAATTACAGATATGAAGGAACAATGAAAATAATTTTATGGTCGGGCGTCACCACAGCATGAGGAGCTGTATTAAAGGGTTGCAGCATTAGGAAGGCTGAGAACCCGTGATGTAGTCATTTCAGTCTCCTGGTTGTGAATGCTTGGTTGGTTGGTTTGTTTATTTGAAGAGGCAGCACTGTTAAGACAGTTTAATCTTCAAAGAAATGCTACCTAGGGGTTTTCAAACCCCAAATGACAGCTGTATTAGAGGTCGCCTTCCCAAGTATTCTAGTCAGTCTACCTGCCAAATACCAAGCATCCACCCAGTGAAGGGTGCATTCATCAGATTGCTTCCGTTCTGCCCTCGGGTTGTTGAATGTTCCAGGAGAAAGGGATTACTCAGTGGAGGACTCTGCAACCTTAACTGAACTCTCCCCTACTCATCCCTGTGTGTGTGTGTGTGGTGTGTGTGTGTGTGTGTGTGTGTGTGTGTGTGTGTGTGTGTGTGTGACACTCATGCACATGTACGTGTGTGTGCACATTTGATATACAGAAAATGAATCCCAGCACCTCAGGCATGCTAGACCAGTGTCCTACCACTGAGCCATGTCTCCAGCCTCTCACTGAGAGATGGGACTAGGCAGGGCTCTACCACTATTCCCCCAGCCCCTCACTGGGGGATTCTAGGCAGGGGCTCTGCCACTGAGCCATGCCCCTAGCTCCTTACTAAGGGATTCTGGGCAGGCTTGCATAGCTATAAAGGCCTCATGCATGGGTGAAATACTTTATCCTTTCCTCAGATAGTGAAGAGGGCCTGGATGATAACCCTATCAGGGAACGCCCTCTAAAACACAAAGTTCCAAACATAACAAATAGAAAAACTGAGTCTGTTCTTTTTCTTCTTTCTCCTCTCCCCCCTTCTTTTCTCCCTCCCCCCACTCTTCCCCTTTCTCCTTCTCCTCCTTTACCTTTTTAGTTTTGTTGACTTCGTTTGTTTGCTTGCTTTTTTGGTTTGCAGAGGGTTTCACTATATAGCCCCGACTGGCCTGGATCTCACTGTGTAAGCCAGCCTTGGCCTCAGACCTGTGAAGATCCTCCTGCCTCTGTCTGCAGGTGCTGGGATTACAGGGTGGGTCCCTCCATGCCTGCTTTCTGGGATGCTGGGGAGTTAAGCCCTGGACGTCATGCATGCTGGGCAGGCACTGAGCACTCCACCACCAAGCCACCAACCCAAGTCCCTGGCTTCTCCTTGCCTTTCCTTCTCCTCAGTATTCTACTGATTTTTAACATTCACACTGTTTTCTCATCCCAGAAATAATTTAATGTGGTATTTCCTGAGACTTCAAGTTATTTTAATACCCAACTATTCTATCACAAAATGCTTTTTAAAACTGTGGCCTTTTGTATAGCTTTTTTTTTAAGTTACCATTGAAAATAATGGGCTTCATTCTGACCTTTTAATAGTGTATTTTGCTTTTATGTAGTCTCAATTACCCATCACCTGTATGTGTAATACATACATCTATACATGCATACATACAAACACAAACACATAGATATGGATAAATATAATCAGATATTTTAAATCTTATGTTCTGCATAGGAAAGAAACATGTCTTATTTATCTCTCCTGGTCTGGCATATTTCTCTCAATACCACCATCTCCACTTCTGTCCCTTTTTCTGCACATGCTAAGCCTTAAAGTTCTTGTCTTCCTAGTAAATGGAATGTGTATCTTAGAAGCACGCTTGCATTCCGTGAGAGTTCAACTCTCTCCCAGGTCCTTGTATACTGTCTTGTTTCCCCTCAGTCTTTGCTGGATTTGTCTTTTTCTCTTCATGTAAAATATACCTGAAGGACTGGATAAGTGATTCAGTGTTAAGCACTTACTCCTCTGAGCTCGGTTCCCAGCATCAGGTGGCTCACGACTGCCTCTAACTGGCTCCAGGTGTCTTACACCCCTCTCTGGGGGGTGCTGCATCTGTAGACGCATTCCCACATACAGACCAAGCTCCCTCGACTTCCAACCCCCAATCAGTCTAACCAGAGGACTGAGCGATTGATTCAGAGCTAAACTGACTTCCTTTTCCCCTGGAGTTGGTGGAAGTGGTAGGCACCCCTGTTGTAGAGGCAACAATGTTGAGGTTCAGCATTGAGCCACTCACTGTGTTTCTGAGGCCACAGACCAGGGAAGCTCAGGTCCATCTGTGGACGATTACACAGGGAAGGGAACAGTGGCTGTCCACTGGAGACCTGCTTTTCACACCCCTCCAGGCACAGAGCTCAGCCTTCACCTCCGCATCAAAGGGACAGTGCTGGCCCCGATCCTCTTAGCACCTTTGTTGGTTAATTGGCTGGCCATTTTAGACTGGGCCTCACATCACCCCAGCTGACCTCAAACTTGCTGCATAGTGAAGATGACATCGAACACCTCTTATCTTTGTTGGTTGGTTGCTTTTGGGGCTGTTAGTTTGGTTTTTAATATTATTGTTATTATTATTATTTTTTTTTTACTCTGGGTGTTTGCACATGCACATACTCGCACACATCAGTGCAGATTCCCTCAATGGTGCTTAAGAAGAGGGCATTGGATCTCCCTGGAGCTGGGAGTTTGAGGCATTTGCCAGCTGCCCAGTGTCAGTCCTAGGAACTGAACTCAGGACCTCTGGAAGAGCGGTATGCTCTCCTAACCACTGAGCCATCTCTCCAGCCCCTTCCAAGGTGTTTTGAGAGAGAGAGACTCAAACTTGCAATGTGGTGGAGGATGGCCTGGAACTCCCATCCTTCCTGCCTCCACCCACCAAATACTGGGTTCATAAGTGTGTGTCACCACACCTAGTTATACTGATATACCTAGATAAACTGCTGCTTATCAGCTCCTACGGCTATCAGAGTTATTAGGACCAGAGCCCTGGCAGCCCTAAGAAGCCAGCCTCAGCCACTCAGTCCTCAACAGACCAATTAAAGAGATAAGTGATAGTGAAAAGCAGAGGAAGAAATACAACATTCAGTGTGGCCACGCTAGGGAGAGGAACAGCACTGCCCAGTGACCCCCCCTCCTCAACCCCAAGTTGCTCTTAAGTGCCTAGATACTGAGGTTTAGGTCTAAATAGTGGGAGAGTTTACACAGCCAAGTAGTCCTCCTCAAGGTGTGGACCCACCCACTAATGAATTGTCTGGGCTCTTGTCTCTTTGCCAAGGTGATGGGCTGATAAGTTGTTAGGACTGTGTGAAATCCCTTCCCAGGAGATAAGCTTCCCTTTGGCTGACAGCAGGCTTCAGCCCTTTCCTTCTCCCACTTTGTTACTCCTGGGGGACTTCCAATCCCTTTAGGGCCCATTGTTGCAATAGTCTGATAGTCAAAGGAGGGCAGGCACAGTGTCCCTTTAGTATTTTGGAGGCCAAAGAGCAGTGAGGGTGTTTATTCTCAAGGAACAGTCTCATTGAACTTGGAGGACCCTGATGGGGTAGACAGGCTGGCCGGCGAGTTTCAGGAATCCTCCAGTCTCCACCTCCCAGTGCTGGATTATAAACACATACCATCACCACACCTGGCTTTTCATGTAGGTGCTGAGAATCTGAGCTCAGAACCTCATGCCTATGCGGGAAGTACTTTACCGACTACCCCCTCCCCCCATTACACTTTATACAGTAAAGTATTGGAGGGAAGCAGCTGAGAGGTCACCGAGCGTTCTGAGTTCCATTCAAAGGTAAGAGCCCCGCCCCTTGTCAAGATTAGTGTGTATTGTGGCAGCAGTCTTGCAATTGGTGCACCGCTCAAGGCACGATTGTCTAATTAGATTGGAGTGACAGGTTGAAAGGTTAATTGGTAGGAAACATGGGGCTCGGAACCCTTAACATGTGATTATCTAAGAATTTTAAAACCTGTTATGTCTGTGAGAACATTGTGTATTTGCTCTTATATTATCATATATATATATATATATATATATATGCCCATGGTGTGCACGTGGAGGTCAGAGGACAACTTGTCAGTTCTCTCTTTCCACCATGTGAGTACCAGCGATCAAACCCAGGTCCTCAAGCTTGGCAGTTCGAGTGTATTTACACGCTAAGTCACCCCAACAACCCTATCTATGTACTTCAGTTTCTTTCATTGACTACCCTCATAAATACCAGAAGCCCCCCACCCCCCACTTACCAAGTCTGAAAGATCTAAATAGTACTCATGTGTTTTTAAAAAATGTTTTAAATTATGGGTTATTTATCTTTATGTGGGTATATGCTTGTGGTGCAATTCCAGAAGTGGCCTGAAGAGGGCGGTGTGTGTGGGGCCTTCTGCTTTCATTGATCAGTAGGCTGGGATTATCTACAAATATGCTTCCCCTTGCTGTGTCTGACTTTATCACACACATGTCCAGTTATGCAGAGGCCTGGGATAGCAAAGAAGACATCTTGCAGACATACATTCTACCTGCCACCTGTCCAGGACTTGACCGGCAGTGCCTTATAGCTAGAGATGCGCCCAGAAAGACCAGTTGAATCTTACCCCTCTCCTTCATCATTCTTTACTTTGGGGTACCAACAGAGTGCTAAAGAATCAGTTCTGGGCTCAGCATGGCACCATTATACTCCTGCTTGAGCCACAACGTCAGGGGCCTTCAACTGTGGGTGGACACATTTGTCTCACATGACCCGTCTCTCCCCCCTCCTCCCCAAGGACAGGAAGCCACAATTAGAGGCAAGGTAGAGTTGCGACTCCTCCCTCGACCCCAGCATTATGGCTCTTTTGTGTGGCACTGCACCCCACAGTTCATAATCCCATCTACGTAAAACAAAGGTGTACAGACATGTTTTAGGACCGGAGCAAGGGAGTTAGGCCTTTCAGTGAGACAGAAAAAAATGACCTTCCCTTCAAGTCACTGATAAATTAAATTGGACTCTTAAGAACGGCCTATTCGTGTCCTCTGAGGTAGGTCTTGGAAGTGAGTGCCCCACTGAACATAGGGAAGGTCCTTTGTCAGCACCCTAAAGGCCCATTTGAAATGTCATCAGCTTGGAACGGTCCATCACCAGAGACCATCAACAGCCCGTTTAAAGGAATGCCTTGGGTCAGGTGGAAATAGATGGCAGGCCTTAATTCATTACGATAAGGGCAACCATAAAAGAGAGTTATGCAGTGAGAATTAATGAGATCTAGGGTGACTCCGAAGCCCCTGTCCTGTGACCGTCCACACCAAAATGCCTGTTCGTTTTGCATATGTCCCAGGATCCTCTGTTTAATATACTTACCCAGCATGAAGAAAGCTGTGACATTCAGGAATGTTCCAAATCTAGTTTGGTCTCCTTTGGGAAAATTTGCCAGTAGTGATTGATATATCTGATTTCCGCCCCCTTTTAGGTACTGGGCATCTAACCTAGAGCCTTGTACCATTACAACTAGTCCTTCCCTGAGGGATTCTGGGCAAGTGCTCTACCACTGAGCCACGCCCCCAGCCCCTCCCTGGGGGATTCTAGGCAGGGGCTCTACCACTGAGCCACGCCCTCAGCCCCTCCCTGGGGGATTCTAGGCAGGTGCTCTACCACTGAGCCACGCCCCCAGCCCCTCACTGGGGGATTCTAGGCAGGTGCTCTACCACTGAGCCACGCCCCCAGCCCCTCCCTGGGGGATTCTAGGCAGGTGCTCTCCCACTGAGCCACGCCCCCAGCCCCTCACTGGGGGATTCTAGGCAGGTGCTCTACCACTGAGCCACGCCCCCAGCCCCTCACTGGGGGATTCTAGGCAGGAGCTCTACCACTGAGCCACGCCCCCAGCCCCTCACTGGGGGATTCTAGGCAGGAGCTCTACCACTGAGCCACGCCCCCAGCCCCTCACTGGGGGATTCTAGGCAGGGGCTCTACCACTGAGCCACGCCCTCAGCCTCTCACTGAGGTATTTCAGACAAATACTACTTAGCTAGTTTCTCACTAGAAAATTCTGAGCAAGTAGTCTACCAATGAAGTATATTCTCAGCTGTCTTCTTTCTTTTATTTTGAGACAGGGTCTCACTAAGTTACCTAGACTAGCCTTGAACTCACTCTTTAGCTAGGCAGGCCTTGGCCTTAGGAACCCCGTGTTTCAGCCTCTAGAGTCACTGAGCTCACAGGCCTATACCTCCATGCCTGGCTCCTGTATCTGATTTTAAATGGTTGAGAGTTGGGCCAAATTTTAAAATGAGTACCAGTTTAACGTCTTTGAGTCCGGATAGAGAATCGATAATCTGAAAGCTCAGCTGTAACCTCATCCCTTCACTGGAGATAAACAGCCTAATGTAATAAGCATGGACCTGGTCTTCCTTCCATCTGGGAGGCGGAAGGAAGGTGGCTGGGATAGATTTTAACCGGAGTTAGTATTGGAAATGTTTGTGCAGAGTGTGACTTTAGAGTTATTTTCCCATCGGGGAAGTTTGGGATCTCGCCACCCCTCACCCTTACCCCCGCACCCCCCGCCCATGTGGCTCAGGCTGGCCTGGAACTCAGCTGTGTAGCCAAGGCTGGCTTTGTACTTGCTGCCCTTCTCCTGCTTCTGCCCCACCCCCACGCCCCACGCCCCACGCCCCACGCCCCACACAGTGGAATGCTGGGATTGAAGGTGTGCCTCACTAAGCACAGCCGGGAGGATGCCTGTGAACATCCACTTGTACCTGGAGGCCAGAGGATAATCACAGCTGCTGTTTCCCAGGTGTCATTTGTTTTTGCTGTTTCTTTGAGACAGGTTCTCTCATTGGCTGAGAACTTCCCATGTGGGCTGGTACTGATTCGTGTCTCCATTGCTGGGATTATGCTCGGACACACCCACCACCCTTCCAACCTCCCCTTTAACATGGGTGCCAGGACTTTGCATGGCAAGCACTTGACCGCCTGAGCTGTCTCCCCAGCCCTTAGCTCCTCCTACTCTTTCTCCCTAACAAAGTGGCGGAGAGCTAATAGACAATGTTCAATGCCTGAAATGCCATTACTCAACCCTTTTAGCTTTCAGAAGGTTTTACAAAGAGATCATTGATGCGATTATTAGAAATATTTGTTTACAGGTAAAGGCGTATTTCGGTACACACAGAAAGGAGGAGAGCGAGAGGGAGAGAGAGCGGGCGTTTAAGAAATGATTGTATGGTTGACTCATCCCCCGTGTATAAATTGCAGTGTGGGACACTGGACCGCCGCTAAACATTCCACCACGCCATATATAATTAGCTTTTACGTATGTTGGTGGTTCCTATCAACGTGGCATCCGCCCTTGGCCTTCTTAAGTTTCTGTGGCTCACAGTACTAACAGTAAGAGGAGCAGAAACAGATACATATTAAAAAAAACCCAGGAACTCAATTGTAAATGAAAATTCCACCACACAAATGGAACCTTGTAGAATTCTAAGTACCCGAGTTTTAGAGCAGAGAAGACAAAAAAAAAAAAATCTTTTTTTTTTTCTTTTTTTCGGAGCTGGGGACCGAACCCAGGGCCTTGCGCTTGTTAGGCAAGCGCTCTACCGCTGAGCTAAATCCCCAAACCCCCCAAAAAATCTTTTTAATGACCTAATTTAGAGGAATTCTTTTGTGCCTCTTATAAATTATTTTTTTTAAAAATGTATTTATGTGTATCTATTTATCTGTGGGTATTTGGATGTGTGAGTGCAGAGAGGTCCGGGGCTGTTTTATGAACCACCTGAGGTGGATGCTGGGAACTCTTCAGGAGTGGTACATGCTCTTCACCATTGAGGATTTTTTAATGCTTGCACATGAGAATTTGTGTGTATGTGGTACGCACACAGATATATATCGGGGTCAGAGGACAACCTTGAGTATTGTTCCTTGGGTTCCATCCACCCATGAAACTAAAGATAAATTATTCACCCAAAGCCCAAATAGTATGGTCAGGAAGTCCCAGTTACTCCCTCTCCAGCACCGGAATTACAGACGTGTGCACTTTCACAGGAGTTCCAAGGAACAAACCCAGGTCCTCACACTTGCAAGGCAAGTACTCTACCACTGAGCTCCACATTAGAGGATTTGAAAAAAAAATTAAGTTAAAACGTAATTGCATCATTTCCCCTCTCCCCTCCCTGCCCCAGTCCCTCGTATGTCATCTCCCACACTGCTCTACTCGCTCCCTCTCAAGTCAACGGCTTCTTTTTCCTTGTAATTTTTTTAAAAAAAGAATTATTTATTTCAGGTACATAATTACACTGTAGCTGTCTTCAGACACACCAGAAGAAGGCATGGGATCCCATTACAGGTGGTTGTGAGCCACCATGTGGTTGCTGGGAATTGAACTCAGGACCTCTGGAAGAGCAGTCAGCGCTTTTAACCACTGAGTCATGTCTCCAGCCCTTTTTCCTTATTATTACTGTTACATACTACATACATACATACTACATACATACATACATACATACATATGCAGATAAATGTATAAAAGCAAGGTTACACATAAGCTGACATCCTCTGCAGCCAGGTGACACTTGCTCACTGAGACGGTAGGAATCTTGTGTGTTTGTTCTTTCAGAGGTGAGCTTAGAGAATCACAAGGGGATCGTCTTACACCATCTCCCAACCAGTCCCCACCTGTCCTCCTCCTCTTCCTCAGGTGCACAGTGAAGTCAGGCTCCTAGGAAGGCTAGATAGACGTTTGTTTTCCTTCCTCTGTGCCAAGTTCCTGTCCTCGCCCTCCCTTTCAGTTAGCACTAATGAAGTCGGAGAATTCTGGGAGGCTTACTGATGACCCGACTCTCCCGAGCCCCAGTGGCTGACTCACAACCCGTGCGCCGTCTAAAGGGAGAGAAGGGTTATTTCCACCCCACCTCCAGGGAATGCAGAAGTACCTTTCTGATTCCGAACAGATTAGACAGTCCCAGTGGGGCCAGCATGTGGGTCCTGCAACAGTAATTGTGCCCAGGTGGGTATTTAAATTTCAAATTTCTGTCGAAGCAAGCCAGCACTGTACACCACAGGGCTGTTTGTAAAACGTGAGTCTCTGAGGTGTAAAAAAGAAAAATACTATGTCAAGACTGGAGGAGTAGTTTGGGCTTGGTGGCACACGCTCTTAATCTTAGTGCTCAGGAAACTGAGGCAGAACGACTGTTGCAAGTGCCAAACCAGCCATAGTTACCCAGGAAGGCGTTCTTCAAAAAAAGTTAGCTGGTCATGTTGGCACATACATATAATCCAAGTGCTTGGGAAGTGCATGCAGGAGAAGCAGATGTGTAAGGCTAGCCTTAGCTACACACTGAGTTTGGGGCCTGCCTGGGCTATCTGAGAAACAGCAGTAGCAGCAGCAATGACAAAAGCAGGCCGGAGAGATGACTTCATTGACTAAAAAGCTAGCTATGCATCCTGAGGACCTAAATTCAGATGCCTGATGCTATGGTGCCTGTCTACACTCTGAGCAGTGCTTCGGTGAGGTGGGAGGCAGAGACAAGAGAGTCCCTGGGAATCTCTAAGGCCAGCCAGCCCAGAGTGCTGGGCACAGTGTCAACCAGCCCCTTCCTTGTTCACAAAGTGGATGTGAGCTCCTATGCAGGCTTAGTGGGCAGACACTTGCTTGCCAAGTCTGATGATGAATTCAACCCTTGAACTGACACGGAGGGACTAGAGAGAGCTGGCTCCTGCAATCTGGCCCCTGACCTCCACACATGCTGTGGTGAGCATGACACACACCCAGAAATAATAAAAAGAAATAAAAAAAAAGAAAGAAAGAAATAAACAAGAAGACAAGGACCTAATCCCTTAATCCTGTCAAAGGATTATCCCAAGATGTGTTTGGTTTTGTAAAACAAGGAACTCCTACATGTTGCCTCCTGCTGGCTTCTTAAGAGAGCTGGGTGTGGGATGAAAGAAGAAAGATATGGAGGTGGGCTCAGGTAGTGGGGCTCTGTGTGGTAGCAGGCGAGAGTCCGGGAGGATTTAGACAGCAGAGAATGAACCAGTCATTCTGTAACCCGTGAATCCCTTCCGAGACGGGAGCCGGTCTCCTAAGAAAACAAAGTAACAATGAATGAAAAATCAAGTGGGTCAAAACCTCACCAGAGTGGCCGTATCTGCTTTCTTTTCCTTTGGAAAACTCACCCTGTGAAGATAGCTTGGTACATCTGGAAAGAACCCGGCTAGGGAAGAACGTTCCAGAACATTGCATACTGTTCTTGATATAATGTGTAAATTCACATTAAGGAAGGATTAGGTAGTGGTTCCTTTCTCTGTTAGTTTTTTTTTTTCTCTTTCTTTCTACAGTATCTTATGTAGTCTAGGTTGACCTTGAACTCACAAAATAGCGTAGGATGACTTTGAACTTCTGATCTCCTGCCTCTACCACCTGAGTGCTGAGGTTGCAGGCATGGGCCGATATCCAGTTTATGGTACGCTGGGTTTGGAATCAAGGGCTTAGTGTGTGCTGGGCAGATGGTCTACCTACAAAGCTTCGGCTGCAGGTCAGTTTTGGGTGGTTGCTGTGGTTACTGTAGCCTAGACTGGCTGGAAATTGGTTTGTAGCCCAGGGTAGCCTAAAACTCACAGTCATCCTTCTGTGTCAGCCTCTAGGGCATGGACCGCCACACCTTTAAGATGCTTTGTTTTTAAGGTTTATTTCCTGTGCGCCAGCACCAGCATGTATGTGGGTGCACTCCATGTCTGGCACCCTTGAAGGCCAGAAGAGGGTGCCAGCTCCCCAGTAACTGGAGTTCTACAGGTGGTTGCGAGCCACCTTGTGCCACAGTGCTGGGAGCCAAACCTGAGTCCTTTGTAGGAGCAGCAACTTCTGAGCCCCCTTTCCAGCCTCATGGATTCGTTTTGGCTTACCAGATCCCTGTAGTTTCTGTACTGGGACTCGAGGGCTGTCCCAGCGATCGCAGGATTCACAGTGCCACAGTCAGTGCTACCTCTGACCATTTCCCATATAATCATTTCACCTGAAAGAGAGATGTGCTTTATTTCACTTTGTTTTTGTGGCCGGAATGAAGACTGCTGGGGGCGTTCTGTTTTAGTAACTGACACAGAAAGGTATTTCTGTGGAGCACACTGTTGGGCTTTCAAAAGTCATTCTCCTCCCAGTCATTCTGTGAGCCACTCTTTCTCCCAAGGAGCCGCAGTAAAAGGAAATCCTACACCCAGCCTGGGGCAGCATCAAGACACTGGAGAGGGAGCAACCACTTTCTTTTCTCTGCAAAAGGGAAAGTCCACGTATGCTTGACCATTGGTGACAAGCAGCCCAGCCTTTCCACTCCATCTCTAAAGTGGGCTTGGGCTCCTTGTGCCGTCTGCCGTTCTTGAACTGGCGTAGCATGAGTTTCCTGGTCTGCCTTTGCACATCTGCAAGCCTGCTTCCTTTCTGGCTTGGATGACTCCTTTATTTCCCCCTGGAAGTGGCTCCCCTCCTGTTCTTGCATAGCCTCTGCCCAGGAACCCTGGGGGGAATGGGAGGGCTGATATTCTTTCAGAGCACTTTTCATTGCGTCATACCATCTGTTTATTTAAACCTGCTTCCTACCCTGTGTGTGCCGTGCATCAATGTATATGTGTAAGGGCCGGGGAACAACTTGGATGACAGCCTAGGGTGTCCTTAGGAGCCGCCCACCTGTTTTTACTAAAATTTTAATTAATCATTACTGTTGTTTGTGAGTATGTCTGCATAAATGTTCCAGACAATGTTGTGAAGTTGTTTCCACAGTTCCACTTTGAACGGGCCGTCCGGGGATTGAACTCAAGTCATCAGACTCAAGCAGCAAGCTCATCATCCGATGAACCAAGTTGTCAGACCCCAACTTGTTTTTTGAGACAGTCTTTCACTGGCACCTGAGGCTGGTTGATTAGGCCATGGGCTGGCTAGGGAGAGAACCCAGGATCTGCCTGGCTCTACCTCCCCTTATGTGGGATTACAAGCCTAGTCCACCATGCCAGGCATGTGGGATGCTGGGAATCGAACTCGGGTCCTCATGCTTGTGTAGCAAGTGCTTTACCTACTGAGCCATCTCTCCGGCTCCTTGTTTTAATGTTCTTTCAGTAAGTTGTAGGCTCCTCCAGGGCGGGACCCAGTGCTTCTTGTTCTTTTGAGACAGGGTCTCACGTAACCCAGGCTGGCTTCGAACTCACAATGTAGCTAACAATGATTTTGAATTCCTGAGTTCTCCGGGATCCTTCTGTGGTCCCAGCATTTGGCAGGTAAGGGCAGGAAGATTGTATAGAGTTCCAAGGCAGAATGGGCTACCTGTCTTATTCAACTCCAGGCCCTCTTTAAAAAAGTAGAAGCAGGGGAAATGATTGGAAACAGAAGAAGGAGAGTGTGGCCTAGTGACTCACCAAGGACTGCCAGACCGTGCCAACCTGTGGGTAGCGGGAAGAGCTTCACCTTGTTCTCTTCCCAGTGTCTGTTTCTCATTATAGTGGGTGTGGTTGCTTCTTGTGGTCTGGACTTCTGTCTCCCTGATGACTAGTGATGGTGAACGTCTTTCCATTTGCCCCTGAGATGTTGTATGTCCTCTGTGAAGAAATGCCTGTTCAAATCCTTTGCCCAGTTTAAAAGTTAGTTTCTGTTATATTTATTGGCATGTGCATGTTCACATGCATGCCACAGCTTGACTGTGCAGGTCAGAGGACAACTTGGCGGGAGTCTGTTCTCACCTTCCTCCATGTAAGATCAAGGAATTGAACTAGGATCACCAGGCTTGGCAACAAGCACCCTTACCCACCAAACCATCTCAGCAGCCCATTTGCCCATTGTCTTAGAGTTTTACTGCTGTGAACAGACACCATGACCAAGGCAACTCTTACAAGGACAACATTTAATTGGGGCTGGCTTACAGGTTCAGAGGTTCAGTCCATTATCATCAAGGTGGGATCATGGCAGCATCCAGGCAGGCACAGTGCAGGAGGAGCTGAGAGTTCTACATCTTCATCTGAAGGCTGCTAGCAGAATACTGACTTCCAGGAAGCTAGGAGGAGGGTCTTAAAGCCCACGCCCACAGTGACACACCTTCTCCAACAGGGTCAAACCTCCTAATAGTGCCACTCCCTGGGCTGAGCATGAACAAACCATCACACCCATTTTTAAATAGGTTATTTGTTGATATTGTGTATTTGGAGTAGTTCTTTATATACTTTGGCACCTAGACCGTTGTCATACAGGATTTGCGAATATAGCCTCTTGTTTTATGAAGTTTGCTTTGTTTGTTTTTATTTTTTGGAAGATAATTTTTATAGCTCAGGCTGGCCTTGAACTTGAAGTCTTCCTGTGTCTGCCTTCTAAATGCTAGCTAGTCATCCACTGCGTACCAAGCAGCATGTACCGTCTTTCAAAATATATTATTTGAAAATGTCAATTATAGTCACACGCGATTATATTCACCCCCTACTTCATCTGGCTCTTCTGGGATCCCACCAAACAACATCACACTCCCAACAACATGGTGTTTGTTTGTTTAAATAACCCACTAAGCCCAACTACTGCTGCTCAAATGTACATGGGGATGGAGTCATATTTGGGTATGGACAACTAACTAGTAACCACTCCCCCAGTGAGAAGTGACCCTTCCCCCCCACCAGCCGCCATCAACGGCCAGTAGCTCTCAGCTAGAGGTGGAGGTCTCCCCCACTCCATGCAGGGGTTTGTAACTGGCTTGATTCTGGAGATCTGACGGTAACCACAGCTCTCGTGAGTTCATGTGTGCAACAGCCACGCTGTGCCCAGATGACCGTGTTTCGCAGCTCTTTTCCCTTTCCTCTGAGTCTTAAAACCTTCTTTACATTCTTCCATGTTCTCTGGGCCTTGGAGGCGAGGCCTGACATAAATGTCCCACGTATGGCCGAGTACTCAGATTCACTTATTCTGAGAATGGAGTTACCTCCCCACGAGTGTTTTAGTGAGGGAGGCCCCAGTGGAATCCCAAACAACGCAGGCTGTTGCTATCGCTCCTGATGGCCCCCGGTTCTAGATGGGAAGACCCTATGGCTGAAGATACCTTCTGCGTTGGTTACAGGGCAAAGAGCTCCAATCCCGACCTGCCAGGCATGCACTGATTTTTAAAACAAGTCAAACCTGAGGCAAAGCATTCATGGTGTGGAAGTGTGCTGTGCACCAGGGTTTTCAAAGCGAGTCATTCTTTAGGCTGATTGTAATTGTAATTATCTGCTTTCCTAACCAACACTTGAGGTGCACGTGACACGGGAGGTCGCCCTTCTGTCCATGACGGAAGCCATGGGAGGGAGACTGCTGCTCACAGAAACACACACCTGGCCTCTCCAATTTTGTATCTCACTCGGCTTCCACAGGCCTGCTAATTCTAATCAGTTGGCTAATTAGAACTCAGTTTTGCCTGTTTGGTAGAATCCCTTTGTGAACCATTCAAGAATAATAAACGTTCACACCCTAGGCTTTTAATGGTCCGGGGCAGTGGAGGAGTGTATAGAAAGGTTTGCCTCTTGAGCACTAGGCTTTGCAAAAGAGGGAACCTGTCTACAGAGACAACAGCTGCTCAGGGATATCTTATCCTAGTCTGCGATACTTCCCAGACTTGTGGAGACAGAGAGCAAGCAGTACTTAATAATCTTAGTGAGTGGTCGCGGCTTGCAATTTAGGATGGAGCTAAGTGGTAAACAGTCTGGTGATGTAGTACAATGGTAGAGGCCCTGCCTAAAATTCCCCAGTGAAGGGCTGGGGGTGTGGCTCAGTGGTAGAGCCCCTGCCTAGAATCCTCAGTGAGGGGCTGGGGGTGTGGCTCAGTGGTAGAGCCCCTGCCTAGAATCCCCCAGTGAGGGGCTGGGGGCGTGGCTCAGTGGTAGAGCCCCTGCCTAGAATCCCCCGATGAGAGGCTGGGGTGTGGCTCAGTGGTAGAGCCCCTGCCTAGAATCCCCCAGTGAGGGGCTGGGGGTGTGGCTCAGTGGTAGAGCCCCTGCCTAGAATCCCCAGTGAGGGGCTGGGGGCGTGGCTCAGTGGTAGAGCCCCTGCCTAGAATCCCCAGTGAGGGGCTGGGGGTGTGGTCAATGGTAGAGTACCTACCTAGAAACTCCCAGTGAGGAGCTAGGACATGACTGTTTGTCCCATAATAGAATGCCTGCCTAGCATCCTCCCAATGAGAGACTGGCACATGAACTCAGCAAGATCAAGGCAGCATAAAATTAAAACAGCTACTCACGGTATATAGACAGTCTAGAGCAGAAAGAAGGGGATGGGTATGTACCTCTTTTTTGCTCAGCCCCTTCTCTACCCTTATCGAGTCCAGGACACAAACCAAGGGAATTGTGGCCAGTCCTATTCAGGACGGTCATTACCACCTCGATTGACCCAATTAAAAAAAATCACTCACAGGAGGTTGGAAAAATGGCTCAGTGGTTAAATTTGCTTGCTGCTCTGGCAGTGCACCCAAGTTCAATTCCCAACACCTACATTGAGTGTGGGTCACAACTGCCTATAACTCCAGTTTCAGGAAATTCTACACACACACACACACACACACACACACACACACACGGGCACCATATATTCAAACACGTACACCTAGAACTTAAAATAATAATAATAAATTTAAAAAAATCACACAGATTTGGCTCACAAGCCAGACACTCTTTCATCGAGACTCTCTTCCCAGGTGACCCTACATTATATAAAGTTTTATAAAAGTGAATGTCACAGATGGCTAGGTTTCATTTGGTGCTACTTAGTTGTTAAATGTAAATGAGTCAAGTGCTAATTCTATGGGAACTGGAATCAGGTCAAGAGAGATTTACCGTCCCAGGCTCTGTGATGTAGGAAAATTTTGAGTCTGAGGCACTGGCTCAGTGGATAGTGTGTTCACCCAGAATGCAGGCAGTCATCCTGGGTTCGGTTCCCAGAATGCACCCTCATACAGGTCTGCCCTTGTGTACCCTCTGCATCATCAAGGAGGACGTGAGGTAGGGAAGTCGCAGGAAACAGAGATGTGTTTCAGAGCCCTGAAGCCTCTGAGTTCACCTTGACATGAAGGAGAGTCCTTGCTATTGATGTTTTAATTAACAATGAAATACAGTATAGATTCATCATTAGGTTGTGGGCAATTAGCAATAAACATGTTAATATGCAAATTAAATCTTTGGGGGACCACTGGGAATTGGAAGCCCTCTGTCGAAGGCTCCGTGTGTGTGTGTGTGTTTGTGTATGAGTGTGTGTGAGTGTGCGTGTGTGAGTGCGAGTGTGTGTGAGTGTATGTGAGTGTGTGAGTGTGTATGAGTGTGTGAGTGTGTGTGAGAGTGTGTGAGTGTGTGAGCATGTGTGTGAGTGTGTGTGAGTGTGTGAGTGTGTGTGAGTGTGTGAGTGTGTGTGAGTGTGTGTGAGTGAGTGTGTATGTGTGTGAGTGTGTGTGAGTGTGTGTGTGTGTGTGCGTGTTTTGTACATTTTGTTTCGAGGTTTTGGGAATGTTTGTTGGTTTTGCCTTTGTTTTTGAGACAGGGTTTCTTTTTATAACATCTCTGGCTGTCCTGGAATTTCCTTTGTAAAGCAGGCTGGCCTCAAACTCACAGAAATCTGCTTGCCTCCTCCTCTTCCTCTTCCTCCTCCTCTTCTTCCTCTTCCTCTTCCTCCTCTTCTTCCTCTTCCTCCTCTTCCTCCTCCTCCTCTTCTTTCTCCTCCTCCTCCTCTTCCTCTTCCTCCTCTTCTTCCTCCTCCTCCTCTTCCTCCTCCTCCTCTTCTTCCTCCTCCTCCTCCTCTTCTTCCTCCTCTTCCTCCTCCTCTTCCTCCTCTTCCTAGGTACTGGGTCTGAAGGTGTGAGCCACCTCACCCAGCTGTAAGTTTTGTAAATTACATCACGCACTCCTCGTAAGGCCCCCAAGTGACACACCAAAGTATTCCACCTCAGTTCATCCTGGGGAACCAGTGAGTTTATTGAGCTTCCTCACAGAGCATAGATATCAGGTTACTGACACCTATGAGTGACCCCAAAGCTGCCTCACTGCAATGTCTTCATCCAGTGATGGATGGCTTCCCGGTTAGCTACATACACGGAACCCTTTAGTTAACCTTTCTCACCCTGTATCCTCCACCACCTCAGAGTTCCTCAGGTCTCAGGCCAAGTGCAGTTAGTGCAGACTTTTGTATAAATGGCTGGGAGGAATGGGTAGCTGGGATCTCTTCCCATCCCTTCCTTCGAGGAGGGAATGTCAGCCTTCAACAGGCCAGATCCTGATTGACGCTTGGGCAGGCACAAGCGATGGGGTACAGATGCCGGCTGTTTTCCTGGGAGGACCGAGTTCTATAACACGTAATTTGTCCAAGCACCTAGCTTATAATAATGCTTATTGTGTTTTGTGGAACGAGCGAGTCAGGAGCATTAGGTTAGCCCAGTCCTGCATGCTAATAAGCTAATTACCATGTTGAGAGCAACATGAGGTGGCGCCTTGCACCCCTCAGAGGTTGTCCCACACATCGATCCGTTCCTTAAAGGCTGTAAACTCAGAGTCTTACCGTCACGAATTCACCTGATGTGTGGTTGCTTCTGCTACAGGGGCATTCCGTGTGTAGAGCTGCAGTGTAAACCATGGGTGTGAAGGACTTGCTGTTTGGGGCGTGTAGTGTAGCTGGTAGAGAGGTTGCTAGCATGCATGGAGTACTGGGTTTCATCCCAACACTTCCTGAAACCAGGCAAGGTGATGTAAGCCTGTAATCCGAGCTCCCAGGAAGTCGAGGCAGGAAGATCAGAAGTTCAAGACCATTCTCAGTTACATAGGAAGTTGGAGGCTGGCCTAGGTCGAGTGCCAACTTGTCTTTTAAAAGAGGAGAGGAGTAATTTAGTAGACACATATGTGTTGTTAGTTAAGGCACTAAGGAAGAGGGTGTGTGTGTGTGTGTGTGTATGTGTGTATGTGTGCACGTGCGCGTGCGTGCGTGTGTGTGTGTGTGTGTGTGTGTACAGTATACATAGGTGTGAGCAAACATGTACACATGTTCCAGTAGAGGTTAGAGGGAAGCTATGGTGGTGGTGCTCAGAAAGCATCCACTTTTTTTTTTTTAAATATTGTATTTATTTATTATATATTATGATTACACTGTCACTATCTTCAGACACACCAGAAGAGGGCATCAGATCTCATTTCAGATGGTTGTGAGCCACCATGTGGTTGCTGGGATTTGAACTCAGGACCTCGGGAAGAGCAGTCGGTGCTCTTAACCACTGAGCCATCTCTCCAGCCCAAGCATCCACTTTTTAAGACGACCTCTTACTGGCTTGGAACTCACAGATGAAGTGGAGGCCGGCCCAGCCACTATATCTTTGCACACAGCATCTTTCACTTCACCAGATGCTCAATGATTGCCAGCCTTAGGGAGCTAGAGACCCAGTGCTCTGCCTGTGGCAATGCTCCCTGCTCTAGTGTGGTCTCACACGTCTATGACCATATCATTATTTTCCTGTGGGGTGGAGCTTGGCTAAGCTTATTAGTATGGATGCTAGGACATAGCTTGCAGAGAAGTTCGCCGTTTCCTTTCACCACTAGGCTTGAAGGAACAAACCAGGTTTAGCCTCAAGTCTCTCTCCCCGCAGAGCCACCTAGATTCAGTGGCTTCCCTGAAACTCCCTTTACCTCCAGCTCCAGGGGATCTAACACCCTCTTCTGGCCTCTAGGAACCTACGTGCATGTGCATATCACCATCACCACTCCACGGACACAAGTAAAATAAATTAATAAAAGGTTTGAGACAGGGCTACATTGTATACGAGGCTAGACTATCATTCTCTATGTAGACCAGCCTGGCCTCGAACTCACAAAGGTCCATCTGTGCTGTGAACAAAGGCAGGCGCCACCTCGTCTGGTGATAAATGAATCTTTTAGAAAGTAAGAACGACCCAGGGCTCCCAGGTTCTCCACACACGTGCACATGGTCCCATACCCACACATATGCCCACATAGATGTGCACCATTCATACACATACCCAATCAATGGCTAAAAACATAAGGTACACAGGCGTAAAAACCTGCGACCGCCTCTACAATACCATTCCCTGGTGTGACACTGTTTATGTTTTCTTATTTACTTTTCTTCCTGTGTGTTTGTGTTCATGAAGTCTGTAGGCTATAGTGGAGCCACATGCGTGCGTACCATAGACAGACGCCAGCCGGGCCCCGCCCACCCCGGTTATTAAAAAGCTCTATGCTTTTGATTGCCCTACTTTTTTCCTTGTAATACAAAAATAACCAAGCTATTAGAATCCTTTATGATTCAAACCAGAACATTAGTTTTATTATATATGGAAAATGGATCCTTAAACATCAAAATGACATCTAATTATTTCCCATTGGCTTGTATTATATGCCGTTATTTTATTGCAGTATACTGTCCAATTACAGAAACGACTCCAAAGAGGCATAATTTTTCTGGCTTAATGTGTAATTGTTTATTGAGTGTTTTTCTCATTATGGTGATTTTTTTTCCTTTTAGAATTGCTCTTATAAAGAAGCTTGCTTAGGTTTTTTTTTTTTTTTTTTGTAAATTGATTATTATGTAGTTAAAGAAATCAGGCATTCAGGCGATGTGTGGCACTGTGTTCAGAACTGAAGGAAGTGTATGATTTAAAGAGGCCCTTCTTCAGAAACCTGGAGTTAGGGAGCTGGAGAGATGGCTCTGCTCTTAAGGGCACTGTGGCTTTTGCAGAGGACTTGAGTTCAGTTCCCAGCACCTATGTCAGGAAGCTCAAAATTACCTGGAGCTCCAACTCCAAGGGATCTGATGCCCTCTGCTGGCCTCTGTGGGCATCCAGACACACATGCCCATACACAAACACATACACAAACACATACACAAACACATACACACACACAATCACAAACACATATACATACACATACATATATACATAAATAAAAATAAGCCAGAAAAAAACTAAAGTATTAAAATTCCAACCATGGTTGGCTGCCAGTTCTATTGTTATCTAAATACACATTCATTTGTTTATATTTTGGTGAAGAAATGTAATATGTCGTTATATAAAATAATGTTTTCCGCGTTAGTTTAAAAATTAGTGCTTAGGCCCCACAAGCAGCAGGTGTGGCCTAGCAGGTCATTAGAGGGCCTGTCTATGGTTAGCGTTAAGTAAGTGGCTGAATCAAGTGTTGGCTCAGGCCTGAAATCTCATCTACTTAGGAGGCTGAGGGAAGGGGATGGCACATTCAGGGCTTGCCCTGGCTGCAGGGGGAGTTCAGGGCCACACTGGGAAACCTAGCAAGAACTTGTCCCCAAATTTAAACATTCCTCCAGATGCTGGGATGTAGTTTAGACACAGAATACATGATTAATGTGCTCCAACGTGGGGTTGCACCATTGTTTCTCAACACGGCAGCTGCCTAGAAAGGCCCCACACAAGTAGTGGATTGAAGCATCACTGGCTCTCTTGCTCTCTTGCCTTCTCGATCCCACTCTGTCCTCTTGCTTGTTCCCCTTCCCCATTCCCCTCCTGCCTCTCTGCCTGCTCATGGCCAGCCTCTCCCTCCTCCTCTTCCTCCTCCTCCTTTTCTTCTTCCTCCTCTTCCTCCTCCTCCTCCCCCCTCTTTCTCTTCTTCCTCTTTCTCTCCCTCCTCTCCCCCCTCCTCCCCCTGCTCCTCTCCCTCTCCCTCTTCTTTTCCCCCTTCCTCTCCCTCCCCCTCTCCTCCTCCTCCGCCCCTCCCTTTCTCTGTGCCTTTCTCTGTCTCTGCTACCCTCTCAACTCCCCTCCCCATGCCCTGAATAAACCAGAAGCATCACTGGAGAATATAGAGTGGTGAAAAGATCGGTGACGCAACCAGGTCTCTCTGATGAGGATGGTCCAGCTAGAAGTGAGCTGGAGGGACATAAGTCATGGTTGGCTGCAGAACATGGCAGCTAGGCTGAGCAGACAGCCTTCCGCTGTTGAAAAAAATGAAAAGAAAGAGACCCTGTTTCAAAGAAATAAGGCAGAGAGTGGTAGAATAGGATGTCCCACATGCCCTGGCTTTCATGTACATGCACAGGCATAAATTTAGAACACATATATCCGTGGACATAAACCACACATATTTATAGATGCCCAAAGTCAATGTAATGATTATCAGAAAAAAAGAGAGCTGGGGATGTGGCTCTGTTGGTAAAGTGTTTGCCTGGCAAACTTGTGTTTGTTTCCCAGCATTGCATAAATCAGGCATTGTGGTGCACACCTGTAATCTAACAAAGGGAATATTGGTAGTCGGAGATCTAAAGTTCAGGGTCTTCCTTGTCTGCATATGGAATTCATGGCCAGCCTGGGATATATGATACTCTGTCTCGAAAATCAAGAGGAAAAGAGTCACTAGACTCAGTGTCACACAAGTATAAAAGTTAGGCTCCCAAGCTAGGCATCCTACCAGATTCCCACTGACCACATTGGAATGTTGAAGTTGTAAGGCACACTGGGAGGTGATGCCATTCAAAAGGTAACTGCAGGGGGGTGGGAGGGAACAGTGGAAAAAAAAAAAACTCCTTCATCCCTACTCTTTCTTTTTTGGCATATTCCAAGACTTAGTTCCAGTTCCACTGCTGTTAGAACAGCTTAGGATTCATCCTAGGAGTGTCAGTGGAACTCATACTTAAAGCACTCAGACGGATGGCGGTGGCTTAGCTGCCGTCAGTCCCCATGTGGGCCATAGCGAGTAGTGTGAACAGATTGGGGACCGGTTTTATCCCTGGCCCCTGGGAGTACATACAGGATGCCAGAAGAGAGGGAACTGATCTCCAGAGGAGAAGCCCAGTTCTCACAGGGAAACCGTGGGGACAGGACAGGAGTGTGACGCCGAGAGAACACTGTTTGCTTTTAAGGTTTTTGTTGAAGATCTGAAGCCATAGCTTCTTTCTGTACCACACCGTACAAGATGGTCTGGGCACTCAGCGAAGATTTGCTGTGAGCACTGGCTCCCTTGATAGAGTGCCTGCTGTAGGACTGGGGAGACCTGAGTTTGGAGTCCCAGAATGGATATGCCAAACAGATACTTGCAGGCCCAGTAGGGGAGGTGGGAACAGGACAGGGAAGCGAGGTGGGTATGTGCGTGGTGCGTGTTGGATGTTGTAAGTCACTTCCTTTTCAAGGGGGACTTGCAGGTGTGTTGGCAGTCTCTGGAGTCTGCACTCAGCCAAGCATGCTTAAGTGGCATATTCTTAGTCGCCTCACACATATGATGTCACTCAAAACTGCCTGGTCTTTTCCCGGTGTACACCAACCAGCTTGAGGATTGTGGTGAGTCGGGAGTTCTTAAACACTATTGCAAACATCCAGCCCTGGCCCCAGTAGATACCAGGCCATTTCTTTTATCCTAATTTTGATATTCCATCCACCTGGCCCTTCATCGGTCTCTCTCTCTCTCTCTCTCTCTCTCTCTCTCTCTCTCTCATTCTTTAAAAAGAATATAGATATGCATGGGCGTGTATCCAAGCAGCCATGCAGAAGTCAGATGGCACTTTGCTGGAGTTGTTGTTCTTCCACCATATGGGTCTGAGGAACCAAACACAGATCATCAGACCTAAGTGACAAGTGCCCTCATATCTCTGCTTTCCTAGAAGCTACAAAGGAAGGGAAATGTTTAGCACTCAAGGGTGACCACGAAAGGCTCTTCTCTGTAGAAGAACCTTGTCATACAGAGTACCGGTTACTGTTCATGCTGGGCACAAACATCTGATAGAAGCAGCATAAGGAAGGAAGATAGCCTATCATGACGGGGACGGCATGGCGGCAGGGGCAGAAGATGTTTTGTCTCATGGCACCCGTAGTTAGGAAGTACAAAGAAATGCTCGTGCTCAGCTTGCTTTCTCCCTTTTGTGCAGTCCAGGACCCCAGCCTGTGGATAACCAATGCTGCCATCCCTTCAGGGTGGTTCCTCCTACCTCACTTTAACTTATATAGAAACCTCACCTTGGACAGCCCCAGAGGTGTGTTTCCATGGTGATTCCACATGCTGTCAGGTTGACGAGAAAAATTCACCATCACTGATGGCCACTGTCACACTGGTGACTGACGTGCCTCTTGGTGGCGGATCATTGGTGCTGAGGCTTTGGGGACACTGGGCACGAGCTACAGAACCCTGACGCTTTATCAGTGTGAGGGTCAGGTTGGGGGAGAGTGTGAAACAGGTGTAATTATTCTGGATCTTAGGTGTTGTGTGTGTTTTCTTTGTCCTTGTATGTCACAGCATCTGGGTGGTTGTTAGAGGGCAGCTTGCAGGTGTTGGTTATCTTCCACCACAGGGACCCAGGGATCAAGCTCAGGCTTGGTGGCATGCACTTTTTTTTTTTTTTTTGGTTCTTTTTTTCGGAGCTGGGGACCGAACCCAGGGCCTTGCGCCTCCTAGGTAAGCGCTCTACCACTGAGCTAAATCCCCAGCCCCTGCATGCACTTTTTTTAAAGCCATCTTGGTAGTCTACCTTTTTTTTTTTTTTTTTTAACCCATTTAGTAAAAGACTTGGGACGGGGCAGCGAATTCTTTGAGGGTAGAGGAACTCATTGCAAAAGGCAGCACCTCCCCTTCCTTTATTTCTTGACCGGTAATATATTTTTGTTGTTGTAATAATATAAAAATAAAATAGGTATTGTTGTCTATTACCCCACTAGGTCCACACCGCGATGCCCCAAGATATCTGCTAGATATCTTGGTGGAAACACATCCCAGCCGCACACTTTCCTACACTCAAACCCTCACATAAAAGAACACACAACACAATAATCTTTGACCCAATTGATAAGATATAATTGCCCACTTAAACATACAAAGCCCGGTACCATCCATCCCTTAGGAACATTGATAACAACCTGTAAATACACAGAGCAGAATCTTAACATCACCTGCCATCTTGTCCTGCCATGGCCTCTCTCCCTCCTGTCTCTTCCTTTCTCTCTCATTTCCTCCTCTTCCTTCAGACTTCTCTCCCACCCATCCTTCCTTCTCCTCCAATGACAAGCCTCCTTCTATCCTGTACCTGCCCCTCACCTGTACTTTACAAATTCAATGGTGAGGTGGTTCTGGTGAAGTCATCTGAGTTCTGAGTCCTTGACTAGGCAGCTGTCCTTGGGGCAGTGGAATTAGCATCAAAATACAGATAACTTCAGGGCAAACAACAACATATTTTCAAGAAAAAAATTATCATAGGCTCAGAGTGATATTTGGCTATGTAGTTCCATCCACGTATTCATCCATGTATGTGTTTACACAGGTAGGTTTTCAGCACTGAGACCCAGCTGGCAATGCATTTTATTTTCCTTACTGTAATTTTGTCCAAGTGGTTTCTGTTTGATTTTGAGAGAGGGTCTCATGCCACCAAGGCTAGCCTCAGACTCCCTAAGTAGCCAAGGCTGGCTCTGAACTCCTGATCCTCTTGCCTCTGCCTCGAAAGTGTTGGGATCAGAGATGTGTGCTACCACACCTGGCTTTGCCAACACTTATTGAGTGGTATACGTTGTGGAAAGCACTCGTGGGGCTTGCTGCGTCTCACAGAACACTTGCAGGTATCACTGTGTTAGAGCACAAGTTGTTGGACTCGGAGACGTGCTCTAGTCTCCCAGTGCTTCAACATCAATAATCTGCCACCAAGAGACGTGACAGTCACCAGTTTTTTTGTTTTTTTGTTTTTTTTTTTTTTTTTTTTGGGTTCTTTTTTTCGGAGCTGGGGACCGACCGAACCCAGGGCCTTGCGCTTCCTAGGCAAGCGCTCTACCACTGAGCTAAATCCCCAACCCCGACAGTCACCAGTTTAATGGTGGCCATCTGCAATGGCGAATCTTTCTTGTCAACTTGACAGCATGTGGAATAACCATGGTATGTCCCATTTTATGTGCTATAATAATGATTTTGTGCTAGGAAGTGATGGCGCATGCCTTTAATCCCAGCACCCAGGAGGTAGAGGCAAGTGATATCTGAGTTTAAGACCAGCCTGGTCTACAGAGTAAATTCTAGGACAGCCAGGGCTACACAGAGAAACCCGTCTCGAAAATGATCTGCTCTCCCCGCCCCAAAATATTTCCTATCATGATAGTCTATACCATACTTCTATGTGATTTTAAAGCATATAAGCCTTAATGAAAAGCAAAGGAGAAATTAGCAAGAAGTCATTTTTTTTTATAATGGCATAATAGGCTGGGAACCATAGAAGTGTTTACTAATAGTGAAGCTAATAAAATGGTTATATGTAGACTAATGGGATAGGTCAGTGCATATAAGGGCTTGCTAGTTAAGACCTGAATTTTATGTGCAAGATCCACATGGTGGAATCATGTGGGTCTCTGGAGAACCAATCCCTGGAAGTTGTTCTCTGACTTCTACACATGTAGTGGTTTTGTCCCCTTACACGAAAGTAAGTTTTAGAAAAGGGTTAGATCAGCATTTTCTTAACATGTGGGTAGTGACCCTTTTAGGGACCAAATGACTCTATGACAGGACCATCAGAAAACATATTTACATTGCAATTCATAACAGTAGTAAAGTTAGAGTTATGAAGTAGCAATGAAAATAATTTATGATCGGGGTCATCACAACAGGAGGAACTGTATTAAAGGGTGGCAGCATTAGGAGGTGTGAGAGCCAGTGGGCTAGATGATTATGTGAGTGTGGACCGTCATAAATGCAATCTTTTCTTCCTTTTTTGTGGGCTTGTTTGTTTGGGGTTATTTTTGTTTGGATTTAGTTTCCTCTCTGTAGTACTGGTTGACCTCAAATTGTTTGTGTTTGTGTTTGTTTTGTTTTTCTTTTGAGCCAGGGTATGTCTGCCTAGCTCTGACTATCCGAGAACTTGTTCTGTAGACCAGGAAGTTAGGGTGTGCACCACCACCTCCTGCAAGGCCCCAAACTACTAACCATCATTCTGCATTGGTTCCTTTATGTTGCTTGGTAAAATACTCAACCAAAGCAACTTAAGAAAGGAAGGTTTATTTCGGTTCACGGTTCAAGGATACAGTCGATCAAGGCAGGGGAGGCATGGTGGTAGGATTCAGTGTAGGATAGCTGGTCACATAGCATCTGCAGTAGAGAAACAGAGAAAGGTGAATGCTGGTGCTCAGCTCACCTCTTCCTTCTATTCAGCCTGGAATGGAGCACATTGGACAGCTCTGGAGGATCTTCTTTAACCTAATCTAGAAACCCCTTCACAGGCATGCCAAGAGGTTTGTTTCCCGAGGTGGTTCTAAGTCCCGAGGACCTGGCAATCAAGGTTAACCTCACAGATACCTTGATCAGCCTTCCCATTTTTAAATTCCTATTTACTTCAGCCCCTGCTGAAGTTCTAAATATAAAATCAAAGGTCAAGCAGTGCCTGGAATTGTAGTACTTAGGAGCCCGAGGCAGGGGGATGACTGAGTCTGAGGCCAGCAAGGGCCATAAAGAGACATGGATTTAAAAAAAAATCAACTAGCAAACCAAAACACAGTGTATCTCAAAATGGGTGGAGGGTTGGAGGAGAACAACAAAACACACCGATGTCCTTTCTAGAAATTCTGTGTAACTAAAACGATGCAAAACAGAGGTCGACTCTGGCCAAATGGTGTGCAGTCCAGCTTAGAAAGCTAATTGAGGCTGAGTACAGGATTGCTCCTCCCATCGTTGTAAACCTGATAGATTGAAACACTGACAGGCAGGGGTCCAAAGATGGTGGCTCGGTGGCTAAGAGCCTGGACCACTGTCGCTGAGGACCAAAGTTCAGTTCCCAAGCAGCCAACATCGGGAGCCCCAGAATGGCTTGTTAGTTGCTCCAGGAGATTTGACAACCCTCTTCTGGCTCCTCTAGACACCTGCGCTCGCACAGACACATGTGCATACACATAAATAAATAGAACATCCATTTTAAAGGAGCTTATGGTGCCCTCCAGTTAATGTCACAGCCAAGTAGCACTTCTACCTACTTCTAGAACTCTTCTCCCAGGAGTTGGCATCCTCTAACGAGAATTGCTTCTGAACACACTTGACCCCTGTACCCCCACCCCGTCTCGTTTTGTTTTATTTGAGCTTTTTGCATAATAAGCGCTTTGGAAAAAAATTAGGCTACATTGCTAAAAATCTACAGGTCCTGTAATTTTCTCTAACGAGAAAATTCCCAAGTATCACATGATATTTGTTACTGCAAAAGGGATCCCTGGTTTTTTATTTATTTATTTATTATTATTATTATTATTATTTTTGATATTTCGGATCTTTCGGTTCCTGCTTGGGATAGACCCCAGGGCCTTGTACATGAAAGGCAAGTTTAGCATGGAGTCATACCACCTAGTGTAGCCAGCTTGTAAGACACGCTCCTCCCGGTTGGTGATATAGTTACAGTCACACAACTTAGTTACCAATGGCCTGATGACTAGAGCGTGATACTTCCCTCCCCTCCAGCCTCCGTGTTTTGCTGTTTGGGTTGTTAAATGGTACTAAGGATGGAACTTCCTGCACACTAGGCTATATATACCCTTGCCCTTGAGTCGGGAGCCTAGGCAGGGGCTCTGTATTGAGCTCCTCCCCTGGCCCCTAGCTGCGGGTGGGGAGGCATTCTAGACAAGGGCTCTCTTCCTTAGCCTTTCATTGGAGACAATATTATCATTGGTTTCTTTCCCCCAGACACATGCAAAAGTACTTACTCACACAGCATCTTTCTTTTGCAGTATTTATCTATATCTTTTCCCATGTTTATAGATTTTTTTTATTCACATTTTCCCCCCACATATATGTATGTGCACCACATTCAGGCCCCGGGCCTTCAGAGACCAGAAGAGGGCGCTGTTGAAGTTACTAATGGTGTATATTCCCTAACCTGTGGGAATCAGGGTGCCGGGTGGCAGACGCAATCGTGTTGGGAATATTCGGACCTTCATCATCTGCTCTGTGTCCCTTGCTTTCTTTCACGCATTCCCTCTGTTTTTGTCTCCTCTCTCCCACGCAGATCCAGAGTTAGGTGTTGGCGCACTGCCTGAACACAACCAAGATGCGGGACCAATTGTCCCCAAGATCTCGGGTCTAGAGAGAAGCCAGGAGAAGAGCCAGGACTGTTGCAAAGAGCCAGTCTTCGAACCTGTGGTGCTCAAAGACCCACATCCTCAGCTCCCCCAGCTACCATCCCAGCCCCAGGCCGAGCCCCAGCTCCAGATTCCGTCTCCAGACCCGAACTTGGTACCCCGCACTGAAGCTCCGCCCCAGTTCCCTCCTCCGAGTACACAGCCCGCCCCAGGACCCCCAGAAGCCCAGCTGCAGCCCGCCCCGCTGCCTCAGGTGCAGCGGCCACCCAGGCCGCAGTCTCCCAGCCACCTGCTCCAGCAGACCCTTCCGCCTGTGCAGTCGCATCCCCCTTCCCAGAGCCTCTCGCAGCCACTGTCCGCCTACAACAGCAGTAGCCTGAGCCTCAACAGCTTAAGGTGAGCGCCCCAGTCTTCCACCGGGCAGAGTCACCAGGCGGGAGCTCGGGGAGACTAGAATGGTCTGTTGGCACCTTGCCCTGCCTTTTAAGCAGTGAGGCTGAAAAATGGGAAAAGGAACTGGTGGGTGTAGAGGACTTCGGTGCGGGGTGGGGGTGGGGGTGGTGTTGGGATAAAATTCCTGTGGGGACTTGAGGTATACAGAAAGGAGTTAGAAAGGTGGCTTTAAAAAAAAAAACAAAACAAAACAAAGCTGGAGAAGCCAGGCATGATGGCACACGCCTTTAATCCCAGCACTCAGGAGGCAAAGGCGGGTGAATCTCAGTGAATTCCAGGACAGCCTGGTCTATCTAGAGTGAGCTCCAGGACAGCCAGGGCTACACAGAGAAACCCTGCCTGGAAAGGGTGAGGAGGCAGGAGGTTGTGCCAGGACATCTCAGTGGATGGCCAGCAGGCATGCTGAGCAAGGCTGAGGCACAGCTGAAGATTTTTCATGGGGAGATTCTGAGGAGGGTGAATCTATGCCTATGAAAAGCGGTGCTGGTATTTCCAGAGGCCCGGGACCCGCTAGAACTTGGGTGTTTTGGTTTCGAGGCCCTTCCTTTCTTTACTTGGGGTCATTCAGCTCTGTTGAAAATGAGAGAAAAGCCCTGTGTGGAAAGCCATGCTCCCTTTTAACCTCATCAGGGCTCACAAAGGAAAGTCGACAGAGTTGCTCTAATGATGCCTATAAAGAAGAGGGAGACAGGAGCCTCGGGGGTCTAGATCCTTCAAGGTCCCCAGACTCCATATTTGTTACTGCCTTCCCTTTGGGAGGCAGATGACTTGGATGGTTTAGGGACACCTTTGTTTTCTGTAGGCCTTCTGTCTTAGGGTTTTACTGCTACGAGCAGACACCATGACCAAGGACCAAGGCAACTTTTTTTTTTTCCGAAGCCGAGGACCGAACCCAGGGCCTTGCGCTTGCTAGGCAAGCGCACTACCACTGAGCTAAATCCCCAACCCCCCAAGGCAACTTTTATAAAGAACATTTAATTGGGGCTGGCTTACACGTTCAGGGGTTCAGTTCTTTATCATCAAGGTGGGATCATGGCAGCATCCAGGCAGGCATGGTGCAGGAGGAGCTGAGAGTTCTATGTCTTCATCTGAAGGCTGCTAGCAGAATACTGATTTCCGGGCAGCTAGGATGAGGGTCTTAAAGCCCAGGCCTGCAGTGACATGCCTACCGCAACAAGGCCACACCTATCTCAGCAGGGCCCCGCCTTCTAATAGTCCCACTTCCTGGGCGGTGCTATACAAACCATAACGCGATACCCACAGAGTCAGATCCATCTCGTGATCTTCTGATTCAGAAAAGTGATATGTTAGTTGCTTCTCTTGTTGTTCTGACAAAATCCTGGACAGAAGCAATCTAAAGAAGGAAGGGTTTATTTTGGCTTTCAGTTTGAGGGTCTGGTCCATCCTGGAAGGGAAGAAAGGGTGGCCGGTGGTTACATTGTATACGGTGGGGAAGCTGTTACATTGTATCCACAGGAAGCAGAGAGGTGGGTGCTGGTGCCCTGCTCACTGTCTCCTGTGTTTTCAGTCCAGGCCCCCAGCCCATGAAGCGGTGCTTGCTTCTCCTTCATTCAGAGTAGCTCCTCCCATCTCAATTAACCCTGATGGACTCTCCCCTCTTTGTCCAGAGACTTATCGCACAGGAGATGAAACCATGCCTAGCCTAACCCCTTACTTGTGCTGCCTTTACTTCCAAGGTGACAGTGGCAGGCAGGCAGAACCCAGGAAATCGTCTTATTATATCACATGCATATTTATTTACGTCATATATAATGTATGTAAGAAAACTCACTTTCTTAATATCAGCTGCTAGTGTGGCCAATGGAAAGTGGGAGACTGGGACCCGGCTATGGTGGAGGTGAATGTTTCACAGCAGAAGTGAGAGGGGTCCTAAGATCCAGGCAGGAGGAATAGGGGTGCATCCAGAAATGGAACAGCAGCTCCTGGCCGCTTCTGGGTATAGTAGCCAGGATGGGGCACAGCTATCTATGGTTCACAAGGCTGCTGGGTGTCAGGGAGCATTGATGAAGAGGAAGGGGGAAGGCAGCCATGTTGAGTGGCTATAGGCAGGGAGGTGGGATTTTTTTAAAAATTACATTTATATATTTATTTATTTGTGTGTGTTTATGTTTGTATGTATGAGTACACACGGGCCAGGTATGGAGGTTACAGGGCAGCTTGTAGGATTCAGTTCTCTCCTTCTATCATGTGGGCTCAGAAATTGAACTTTGGCCATCAGACTTGTTGGCCAGAACCTTTACTCGGTGAGCCATCTCACCAGCCAAGGACTCCCTCCCTCCCTCCCTCCCTCCCTCCTTCCCTCCTTCCCATCTCTCTCCCTCCCTCTCACCTCCCTCCCTTCTTTCCTAAAAATAAAGCTAAGGGATCGAGCCCATTTGATAGGATGCTTGCTTAGTGGGCATGAAATCTTGGGTTCCTTCCTTAGCACTGTGTAAAGTTGACTGCCTGGTGCACAGCTGTGCTTCTAGCAGTGGGTCAATGGGTGCATGAGGATCACGAGTTGTGAGACAGAGGCTAACCTGAGCTAAATGAAACGCTGTCTCCGAAAATAAAGAGTATAAATAAATAAAATAATAGAGTAGAAATGTCTTTTACTGCAGTGAAGAAGAGAGTAAGAACTGAACAGCAACAAAAGGAATCGCTGACGTTTCTCCCCATTTCCTTTTTCCTTCTGACAGCAGCAGCAGAAGCAGTACCCCGGCCAAAACCCAGCCCGCCCCTCCTCACATCTCCCACCACCCCTCCGCCTCTCCCTTTCCCCTCTCCCTGCCCAACCACAGCCCCCTGCACAGCTTTACACCCACCCTCCAGCCCCCTGCCCACTCACAGCACCCCAATATGTTCGCCCCTCCCACTGCTCTGCCTCCTCCCCCGCCGCTGACGTCCGGAAGTCTGCAGGTGCCAGGGCATCCCGCAGGGAGCACGTACTCAGGTGAGTTGAGGCAGTCTCATTGGCAAACCCATCTATATATATATACCCAGTGCCCCTTGCTAGTCACCTCACCACGGGACTGCATTACATAATGGTTTTCACGCCTCTTGGATGCGTCCCCTGAGTCTTCAAGTCTTCTGTGGCCGAGGTTCAGCAAAAGTAAATACCAGTGCCTCTAAGTTGCCTGCAAAAGCCCTGGAGAGGTCGATGCTGAACAAGAAAATGGAGTGGCTCAAGCACACTTTTTTATGATGTCATCACTGAGCGAAACCTGGATGTCATGTGCTCTAAGACGCATTTAAGCTGTGGCAACAGTTTCAGGCCTGTGTCTTTTGCCCCAGGATCTTAGGTTGTGTCTTGGTGTAGGGGTTTCCCTTGTCAAATAGGACCCTTTCTATTAATGTCTATTTTTATTATTTTAAATTTTTATGTGTTTAGAAGTGTGTGTGTGTGTGTGTGCGCGTGTGCGTGTGCGCCACGTTCAAATGTGTGTAGGAAACCAAAAAGGCCAGAAGAGGGCATCAGATCCCATGGCGCTAGAGATACAAGTGATTGTGAGCTGTCTGACTCGGTGTTTAGATTCAGCTCTGGTTCTCTACAAGGGCAACGTGTGCTCTTGACTGCTGAGCCATCTCTCCAGTCAGGGCTCTCCTTATGTTTTGTTACGGTGACACTACACCCCAGAATTTGAAAGACAGACACACTGAGGCCGAGGAGAAAATCTCAATATAGGGCTTACCTTGCAAACCTGAAGCCCTCAGGTCAGCCCTTAAAACACATAAAAAAGACAGGGAAGGTGGTATACATTTGTGATCCCGGCATAGCAGAGATCGAGACAGAGGGAACTCTGGGGCTCACCGGCCAGCCAGTCTAGTCACCTTGGTGACGTACAGGCCAATGAGAGACTGTCTCAAGGACAAGCTGATGTCATTGAGATGGCTCAGTAGGTAAAGGCACTTGCCCCATGGGCTAGCCACTTGACTTCCATCACTGGGACTCTCAGGATGGGAGAAGACACACTCCCCTAAATATGTGTTTAAAGAAACATGCTGCCCAACTGAGGAATGACACTGAAGTTGACATTTGGCCTCCACACACATGTACCTCACACATGCGCAAACATGAGCACGCACACACACAAAACATAAACACAGATGGACCGACCTAGTGTCGGATTTTAGTGTTCTTTTCTCCTGGCTGTATTAACCAAACCTGCGCCCTTATGTTGATCTGGTCTGGCCACCACGTCATAGGGCTTTACCAGTCCTTGAAGAAGGTATGGGAACTTGGAGGTATTAACACATATATAATAATAATGACTGGTGTGTCTCAAGGTGCCATAGTATTAGAGAGAGAGAGAGAGAGAGAGAGAGAGAGAGAGAGAGAGAGAGAGAGAGAGAGAGAATGTGTGTGTGTGTGTGTGTACATACATGTGTTTACCCAAGAGTAGAAGCAAGACTGTCAACTGTGGGTGTTACTCCTCAGGGCACAATCACATACCTTGTTTTTGTTGTTTTTAGTGAGGTGTTTTTGTGTGTTGTTGGTGTGTCGTCATTGTTTTGAGTCTTTCACTGGCCCAGAACTCACTAAGCAGGCCAGGCCGGTAGTGGCTGAGCTTGCCTTTTAGACATGGGATTGAGAGACGATGTATTGAACTTGTCATAGACTGAGAGCCAGCCTTGATCTATTCCACTTGTTGTGCCTCTTGATCCGGGGCCTGGCTCCATCCCTGTGTGTCCCAAGTACTGTGTCTTCATCCCTGTGTCCTCCATCTATCGCATAGCTCTGGTCCTTATAGGTGTAGCCCAGCTCTCTGACATTATAGCGTGATGCTGTTACCTATAGAGTTCATTCTGGGGAGCTGCACAGTCAGATTTCTCTCTCTCTCTCTCTCTCTCTCTCTCTCTCTCACACACACACACACACACACACACACACACACACACACAAGGCCCTGGGTCCCCCCATCCCTACCGCTACATAAAATCATGTCTGTGGTGCAAGACTGTAGTCCCAGAGCTCAGAAGGCAGAGGCAAGATGATCAGGAGTTCAAGGTCATGCTCTGCTGCTTAGGGAGTTCAAAGTTATTCTGGGTACATGAGCCTCTTCCTCAGTTTAAAGCAAAACAAAACAACCTCATAATGCATGAAGTAGGTTAATGATTCTGTGTCGGGCCACATTCATAGCTCTCCTGTGCTGCATTGCATGTGGTATGCACACTGGACGTGCCTGTAGCCAGGATGTCCTGTTCTGAGAGAAAACGCGTCACCACCAACATCTCCCTTTTCCTTCTTTTCCAGAACAAGATATCTTGAGGCAGGAACTGAACACGCGTTTCCTGGCCTCCCAGAGTGCCGACCGAGGGGCGTCCCTGGGCCCTCCACCCTACCTGCGGACCGAGTTCCATCAACACCAACATCAGCACCAGCACACGCACCAGCACACGCACCAGCACACCTTCACACCGTTCCCCCACGCCATCCCACCCACTGCCATCATGCCGACGCCAGCACCTCCCATGGTGCGTACCCCAGGCAGAAATGTGAGGATAAGTAGAGCATGCAGCTTGGCTCGGGGGTTGGCATGGGCATTGGGAGACACTGGAGAGGGGATGGGGAGTGGTGACTGTGAATGGTGGGGGAGCATCCCTTAGGTCTTGTCCGTCTATGCCACGGAACTCTGGTTCTAGAGCACCAGAGTGGGGACGTTTTTTTCTAGATGGCCATTGCCAGCACTGAATAGAGTTAATTCCGGGTGCCTTCAAAACACTCAAATGAAGCCTTATTGACTTCTTAAAGGGTTGTTATGTTTGCTTGTGCATGCTGGGTAATCCTCAGATCTAAAAAGGTTTAATTCCAATGTGGAAATGCTAGAAAAGATTGGGGATGAAGAGGAGAGAAGCAAGGGGCCAGTTGGGAGGATGACCATTCTGGGTCTTACCTCTGCCTTGGTCACCTATGTCCCCCCCGTTTTTCTAGAACTGCCATACTTCTTGTTATTGTACGACACAGCACCCTAACCTTAGGCTATGTCTAATGGCAAGCAGGCATCAGGGACTGACGTGCCCCACAGAGATACAACTGAACAGCGACATAGCTCTCCTTGTCTTGTCTGGGGACTGGCACACGTGTGGAGAATTAAATACCGGGAGTACTAGTGAATGGCACTGTAGAATTCTAAGAGAGAGAGAGGGCTGCTCACAGCAGTGACTGCTAACCTTTAACATGTAAGGGGATACTTGGGGCTAGAGAGGTGACTCAGTGGTTAAGAGCATCACTGCTCTCGCAGAGGACCCAGCCTCCAGGTTGTACAGCTCCCAACACCTATAACTCTAGCTGCAGGGGATCCTGCACCCTCCTCTGGTCTCCATGGGTACCTGAATACTTGTGCACAGACCCCACGCCCCCACATACATATTTTTTCATTTTTCCTCTGTTCAGAGGCAAGGCTCCAAGACCTACCCCAAACAACTCAGTATTTTGTGCTGTAACATGCCTCTGAGGCAGAGGGAAGTTGGTTCTTGGCATGAACTACATGGTGTCTTGGGGTTCCTATGGCTCTGATGAAACACCATGACCAAATCGACTTGGGGGAGGAAAGGGGTTTATTTGGCTTACGTATCCAGAGTCATAGTCCAGTGAGGGAAACCAAGGCAAGAACTCAAACGCAGAAGGAACCTGGAGGCAGGAGCTGATGCAGTGACCATGGAGGGGTGCTGCTTACTGGCTTGCTCCCCGTGGCTTGTTCAGCCTGCTTTTTTATAGTATCCCAGACCACCAGCCCCAGGGTGGCACCACCCACAAAGGGCTGGGCCGTGCTCCATCAGTCGCTAATTTAAGCCCCTAAGGCTTTCCTACAGCCCATCTTCTAGTTGCATTTTTCTCACTTGAGACTCCCTCCTCTCAGGTGACCCTAGCTTGTGCCAGATTGACGTACAATGGCCAGCACAGGTGGGATGATGGTTTATCTGGGTAACTGCCTATTTGCTCCACTTCGGTGGTTTGCCTTGTGCCAGTCCCCAAATGTAGCGTCCAGGGGTCCCGAGGAGTGGGGCACACTGGGTGGACTTAACCACTCGGCCTTTCAGTTAATTGCGGGTGCTTCTCGTTGGGAGCTCAGGCTTGCTTCCCGTGCCCCGTGAGGTTGGCATGGGAGCTTGTCTTAGTGGGGTCACAGTCTCCTGGAGGGGGCGGCGGCCGGAACGTGCAGGTCAAGTAACTAGCTTTTGCTTTGATCCCTTTGCAGTTTGACAAATACCCCACCAAAGTTGACCCATTCTACCGGCATAGTGTGAGTCCTACTGCTGTGCTACCCATGTGTCGTAACGCCTTTCCCATTTCCAGTGCTCTTGCCACAGATGAGTAAGCTCCTGGTAGCCCTCCCTGTCATCTGTGCAAGAGTCACCCCATCGCTCCTTTATCATGCGGGGTGCGTGCTTGCAATGCCATTTGTGCTTTGGGTGGCGATGCAGTATCATCTTCCAGATCAAAAGATCATCGGCGGGCCAGCCTCGGGGCCTCAGCCCGTTAGCCCCAAACCGGAGAAGCAAAGGTGGGAGGGTCAGGGGTTGAGGTGGTCCTTGCTACATAGCGCTAGTTCAAAGACAGCCTGGGCTATGTAGGACCCTGTCTCACAGAGGCGAAACGACAGGAAGTTGTCAGCGTTGCCCCATTTTGGAACTCTCTGAAGCCATCTGAAAGAAAACACTTCTCTAAAAGACGGGGTAGGCACTCACACTTGTTACTGCCTCAGAGTATGAAGACGCAGATTTCAGTCATTTGAGAGGCTAGGAACCCAGAACTCCTGGTTTGAATCCTATCAATAAACCATTCCTTTTATTTTGAACCACTCTTCTTTAAGAAGTGGATTTTTCTTCCCTTCTAGACTAAATACAGAACCCTCTTCCACATAGGCAGATTGCTAGGCAGACTTTGTTCCAATTGGACAATTAAAAACGTTGGTTAATTTTAAAAAGGTCTTAGCTAGACACAGTGGAACGCACCTGTCCGCACAGCACTTGGGAAGTGGAAGCCAGAGGATCGAGAGTTCAAGGCCAGCCTTGGGCTTCCTGAGACCCTCTCTCTAAGGGAAGGAAGGAAGGAAGGAAGGAAGGAAGGAAGGAAGGAAGGATGGGAGGGAAAGAAAAGAAAAGAAAAGAAAAAACAAAAAACCCCAAACCAAAGCAAGCACATAAAAAGCCTTAAAATGGGGAAAATGTTATTTTCTTCTTTAGACTCTCTTCATCTGAGAAGCAGTTCCACTTTGTGTAATTTAGAGTGTGCATCCCAGGATATAGATGGCTACTGACCTGAGTTGTACGGTGAGCCACGGGACAAGAGCTTCGCTATACAGAGTTCTGACCATTTGACTATGATATTTTGATTATGGGGTGAATACTGCATCCTTTTCGATCTGAAACTCCTCTGGTTTCTGTGCTTACGGGTTAATTTGTATCTTTAAAGCAAAAAACTGGGAAGATTAGTAATTGTTGATCAAGTGTACAGGTTGCTTCATTAGACAGCACCGTCTCAACACTACAGTTGTAGCACTCCTTAAAACACCAGGAAAGGCTGAATTCACTCAAACTTAGATACATGCACACTGCTCACTATGCAAGGGTGCAGCTGAGACATCTAGACTAGAAGATACTAGATACTGATTGGAACTGTTTCCTCTCTAGAGGCCTTCAGAACTGACCCAAGGAAGAGGGCTTCTAATATGCACGAAGCCCTGGGTTTCATGCTCAGCACAGGATAAAACCGGGCATGGTACGGCACACAGGTGTCTCCAGAAGTTGGACATAGAGGTAACAGGGTCAAGAGTTCAAGGTCATCCTCGAGTTACATAGGGAACTTGAGGTCAGCCATGACCCTGTCAGACAGGTTGGTGGTTAAGAGTCCCTGCTGCTCTTGTAAAGGACCAGCGTTCAATGCCCAGAACTCAGATAGGGTGGCTCCTAACTGCCTGTAACTCCAGCTCCAGGGGATACAGCTCCCTCTTCTGGATTCCACAGGTACTGCACTCAGGCATGTGTGTGCACACACACGCATACATACACAGAAAGAAAAATAAGTAGTAGGAGGGGGAGAAAAATATATAGGTTACTCAGTCCCCGTGAGATCCACTCTGGACAAAAACATTTTAGCAATGACAGTGAGAATTCAATAAATCTGTGGGTTTCCTCTTTGAGGGTGCCTGCCTTACACACAGTGTAGTTTGTCCTTACTCACTGCTCTGCAGATTTACATGAAAGGTCAGGGGTTGGGGAGATGGCTTGGTCTTTCACAAGCATGAGGGACTGAGTTCAGATCCCAGAACCCAAGTGAAAAAGCCTTCACGAGGCATGATGAGACATACTCTTATCCCAGCACTGGGGAGGTGGAGACAGGAGGATTCCTGGGATTCACTGGCCAGCCAGCATAGCCTAGCCTAACTGGCCAGCCCCATATCCCTGTCTCACAAAACAAGGCAGACAGGCTGAGGAGATGGCTCAGTGAGTAAAAATGTTTGTTACCATGCAAGCTTGCTAACCCGAGATCAATCTCGAGGACCTACGTAAAAGTGAAAGAGAACTAATTTATTACATCTTGACAGCCACACCCCCTACATGAATCATGTCCTCCACCACTTATAATAGTAATAATGATAATAATAATATATTCTACTATAATAACAATAATAAAATTTCTAGAAAACCTACAATAATTTCTAGACAGAATATCTCTTAACGAACATATCTGCGCGCCAAACACACGATAAATATTAAGTAGAAATAAATGAGAGACCAGCTAATGAAATCATGCTAACAAAATGTGTCACGTGTTCAGCGAGTGGTCCAGGCTGGTTCCTGAGACCCCAATGTTAGAGCCTTCCTAGCTGTCTGAGAAGACTCTATTTTATGACAGAGACATTTCAAGCTCTTAGACAAGGGGCAGGAGTGAGCTATATTTCTGTTCTAAGAGGTCTGCAACACAGGGAAGGAGAGGGGAATGGGTTTCCCATTTTTCTTTTTTAATTGTAACCATTAGAGAGGAAAGGACCACTTGGAGGCAGAGTCGTAGAAAGCTGAGTGTTTTAATACAGCATGTATTTAATTACTCCACTTTCTGCAGCGTACTGGGGGAGAGTTATTTCATAATATTAGCGATAGTGGTTAATCTATGAAGTAGTCTCCCCTGCTTTTGGGGATTAAGGACGTTATAAGGCAAATTAAGATGCACTCAAGTAGCTGAAACACAATTTTAGACTTAAAAGTAGCTTTAAATGAGGGTACTTGGCTGGCAATCGCTGTTTAAGTGGATTTAGTTCAATATCAATTAGTGTGGAAAAGTTCGTGGTATCTTTGCAGAGAGCAAAACGAAACAGAGAGCAGCCGAAAACGTCACGTACTCCAAAGCTAGGGTTACAGAGTGTGAAGTTGAGTCATTACTGAAAACAGCTAGCTTAGAGCATTGTTAAGGGAATCTTGTTACTGTGTTTTTGTTTTTGTTTTTTTTTTACTTACTGGTCAGCAGTGAGACTGGGGAGGTTGCTTAAATGCCATATGATAAGCTTTATCTTAGAGTCAGAGGAATAAGACTTTTTCTTTTTTTTTTTTTGTTGTTTTTTTTTTGTTTGTTTGTTTGTTTTGTTTTGTTTTTTTGTTTTTTTCGGAGCTGGGGACCGAACCCAGGGCCTTGCGCTTGCTAGGCAAGCGCTCTACCCCTGAGCTAAATCCCCAGCCCCGGAATAAGACTTTTTCAAGGACTGAGGCATTTCTGCTGCCTTTGGTTACTCTGTCTTTTTATTTTGCCCTGCCCCTCCCCCCCATCCCAAACCCTGCTATTGTTTGTGCTTTGTAAGCTGTGAGTCCAGAAGACTCACACTTCATTAAGACTCCCCCCCCCCCCAACTTCATTAGGACACAGAATCACATAGGTAGCTCAGCCCCTCCCTTCCAACAAGTCTGTTCCCTGAGCAGTTTACACAATGAAAAGCGGCCAGAGGACTCCTGCTTTGTGTGTAAATACACTGGAGCCTTGAGTGTCTGAAAGTCTGGGAAAGGAGGAAGTTAAAATTGAAACATGGCATCCCGGACCTCCCTCCTTTCCTCCGTTGCTTCTAATGGTCAGTGATGGGAGACCACACTGGCTGATCCTTTTCAGACTGTCTGAAAACTGGCAGTCCCATTTAAAATGTAGACCGAGCCATTTAACTCTGCACAAATATCCATCATCATTTCTAGATGAGGGGATTAAATTGTCCTCTGGAAATGCCACTTCTAGAACGACCTAATGAAGCAAGGATTGTGGATAGTCTCTTTCCTCGAACCACCAGACATCTCAATTCATTTAAAACTCATCAAGTTTCAACGATATAAAAACCCTGGCCCTTGTAAAGACCTTGTCTTCTCTTTCTTGGTCCTTTTCTTTTTGTCCCAATTCACTTGTAATTTTCCGGGCGTCTTGTTGTGCTTAGCATCCCCTCCTGTTTTCGCTATGCATGGAGGGCTTCTATGTGATTTCTTGATTAATAATTAGCAAAGCTCTCTCTCTCTCTAATGATGTTCTCATCGGGGACATCATTTGTTGGCCGATTGATTCTGAACTACTTTTTAACTTTTTTTCGTTAAACATTCATGGCGCATCTGTGTGTTCATCTCATCATAGCTTGGCTAATGGCATCATACTGAGATTGGCTGACTTGCTAATGTCGATGTCTTTCTATGGGAATTGGGACATATCACGTGACCCCCCTACTAAAACCTTTTTTTTTTTTTAATCCCTCCCCGCCTTTGGCTACAGCTCTTCCACTCCTATCCTCCTGCCGTCTCGGGTATACCCCCCATGATCCCACCCACGGGCCCTTTCGGTTCACTTCAAGGAGCATTCCAGCCGAAGGTAAGAACCTCCGAGTGAAGACATGGCTATCTGCCTCAGTGGAGGGCCAGGCTAGGCACGCCGGGGGGGTTGGCTACCTGCTTGCCTACAGCGATGAGTCCACACACCCAAAGGGACCGTGGGGAGTCGAACGAGACTTTTCTCTTTTCTGGTCCATTGAGTTTTAGATCCAAACAGAGATGAAATTTGCCATTGCCAGGGCCCCATGTAGTTACAGTTGAGCTAAGTTTCCCGTACTCTTCCAAATGTGCAGAAGAGGGGCTGGAGGAATGGCTGGTGGCATAAGTGCTTTTGGCTTTTGCAGAGGACCCAAGTTCAAGTCCCAGCACCCAGGTCAGGCAGCTCACAACTTCCTGGGACTCCAGCTCTAGGGGAATCCAATCAATGCCCTCTTCTGGCCTCTGTGAATACTCACATGCATATGACATACACACATTGACCAACACATATACATAAATAAGATAAAACCAAATCTTAATATATATATATATACATATATATATTCACATATATACATATATGTGTGTGTGTGTGTGTGTGTGTGTGTGTGTATATATATATATATATGGAAGGATATATATATCTCCTTCCAAAACTATGGACATTTCTTTAAATAAGTTTTCCCATTAGCTTGTATTAATTATAACCAGTAATGGGTTTCATTATGTCTTTTCCATACATTTAATATAGTATACTTTGACACTTACCTCTTGTCCTCCTCCCACTCCACTGATCCTTTCTCCTCTCCACCCTACCTCCCAGAAACCATTGGTCTTAACTAAGGTTACAAGGAACGTGAGCGAAGCGTTATTTATGGGAGCAGAGCAACTTCCCCCATGTCTATACCACCGAAGGAAAGGGCGTTTCTTTGGAGGAAACACTACTAAATATTAAGTGGTAGAAATGCCAACTTGCCTTTGAGGTGCGCATCGCAGACAAACGTGCAAAGTTGAGGTGTTGGTGGGTTTTTTTTAGTGGTCAAGGGGGATAGATGTTCCCAGATTAAAGTTGTTTTCTGTTCCTTTAGTCTGAGAAAGATTTTTTTTTCCTGTTTACTCTCTGTCCTTCACTGCATCTGTGCACACAGTGTGCCTGCAGGTGGCGAGGCAAAAGCTTATACGTTATTTGTACTCTTTCTCCCTCTCTGCTCGTCCCAGAACGTTCTGCCCACATGCATGTATGTGTTCCCTGTGCATGCCTGGTACTGCTCCAGAAGAGGGGGTCGGATCTCCTAGAACTGGAATGATGGCTGCTTGTGAGCTAACGTGCTTGTGCTGGGAACCAACCCCAGGTCCTCTGCACGAGTAACAAGTGCTCTTAACCACTAAGCTCCCCTACCCCTTGACATTCATCCATCTTTTGTTCTTAGTAAGAACTAAGTTATTTTCTACCTGGAGAACACCATCCACGTCAACACAGGTTCTGTTACCCATAGAGGTCAAGATTCCAAAGTCCTTTGATAGCACTTTCCCTTTAAAAGATCTACTGTGGCCGAACCATGGGTGTGGCTTAGCAGTAGAGTATCTCCCTAGACAACCCCAGTGAGGGGTTGGGGGAGCGTGTCTCGACACGTACCGCTTGCCTAGCGTACAAAAGTCTCTAGTTTAATCACAACCACATCAGAAGAATAGAAAATAGTATTTAAATCCCTTAGTTTACTCAGGTACTAATTTTTAAAGTGAAGTATGTATGCCTCTCCAGTGACCAGCCACACTTAGCTGAGCTCTTGTGCTGTGTGGGGTTCAGTTTCTGCCCCTCCCCACCTCCCATTCCCATTCTTAAGCTAAAGCAGCAGTTTGAGACCAGAGCCTCCCGCACTGAACGCATTGCGTTTTCAAAGCCGTGTTGCCATAAAAACCAGAAACAGGGAAATTAAAAAGGCGTTAGGGGTCGGATGCTACATCTCTGAAATCCCCCTCACGCGCACGGAACTGCAACTTAAAGGCCAGGGTCTGTGTGCACAGGGCTTTTATAATGGCCGCAGCAAGTGGTGGTGAATTTTAGACTCTTTTTCCTTGCTCCTCGGTAATCCCTCAGACCCTGGTCTGTCCCCGCTAGGTTGAGACAAATCTCCCGTGCGTCCCCAAGCAGACTGGTAGGTCATTTAATAAATTAGACCATTTCCCTCACTTGCGATTATCCAATCACACCACAAACTACATCTGGGCAAGAAAGTGTCTCTCGGTGTTGAAATGAGCCTTTCCAGGCCATCTTCCTGATTGAATATGTAGATTGCTGTTCATTATCGGAGTTCTTCATATGTATGCAAATCAGGCTGTTAACAACTGCAGCTTAATTGTTAGTTGTACAGCAGCTGATTGCTTTTCTTCTATTCTCTTGCTCTCGCTCTCTTTCCACACTTCTTGTAGGCTAGCTTCATGCCTCAACCTGAGCTTTTCTCCCCCGTTCCCCGATGGGTTAACCTCTAATGTGAGGGATCCTTACAGATTGTAGCTTCTTAAGGAAAATAACGACCGGTCCATAGCTCCGGTCCATAGCTCAGTGGGGAAAGGCGCTAGCCACCCACCCTGAGTTCCATCCCCAGAACCCACATGGTGGAAGGGAGAGACCTGGCTCTTACAAGTTGCCTTCTGACTTTCGCTTCTGTGACTTGTAACATCTGTACACACACACACACACACACACACACAAAGTTTCAAAAGCCACTAGAGGCTGGGAAAGCAGTTTAGGACGTAAAGCTACATGCCACTAAGCCTAGGGAGTTGAGCTGGGGCATGGTGGAAGGAGAGAACTGATTCCTGCAAGTTGCCCTCTGACCTCCACATGTGCCCACACACAGACAGACAGACAGACAGACACACAATTCAACAGACAAATACATGTATTTTATATATGTGTATATATATATTATATATGTATGTATGTATGTATATATATATATATATATATATAATATGTACATTTCTAGTTTTTTAAAAAGAGAAAAACAGCTTCTCTAGCTGAGCAGTGATTCACTCTTAGTACTTTGAGAGGCTGAGGCAAGCAGGTCTCTGAGTTCAAGGCCAGCCTGGTCTACGTAGCAAACAGATTTCAGGCCAGCCAGGGCTACGTAGTAAGAGCCCTTATCTCAAAAGAAAACAACCAGAAACGAAGAAACGAGAAAACCTACTATTTTTTAAAAAAAACCTCTCCAGGCATTAGTAAATGTTCCCCTTTGAAGTACAGTTTTTGATTGCTGTGGATTCAGAAGAGAAATGTCTAGCCATGCGGTTAATATTAGTGATAGTTAAGTATGGTGATGGGGTTGCAAGAACAGCCACAGAATTTAGTAGGAGATCTATGTCGTCCCTAAATCAGGGTCTCTTATCCCATTTCGTCCATCACTGAGGAGCGATTGCCGCGTACCCTTTCTCATTACTGCCTCCCAGTTAAGATACCCGGGGATCTTAGTGTCCAAACAGCCCCGCCAACCTTCCTGAAAGATGCGACTCACATGAACTTGAGTGATTCTTTCAGTGTTTGGTGGTAAAGCAGGGGAGAAGATGAGAGTGATAAAAGAAAACCAGAGGCGGTTAGGGGTGTGGGCCAAAGGGAAGAGGACAAAAGTTGCCCCTGTAGCTTCTTCGATCCTAAAGTGGGACTCACCTGCATCGTCTTATCTAGCACCTTGCCTAACCTGGTGAGATCCTAGCACACCCCTTGGTAGGGCGAGACAGTGGGATTAGTATTCGAAATTCTAGCCTTTTTTGTTTTTAAGGCTAATTCTTTTTTCCTTAAATCGCAAGTCTCTGTCTGTGCATGCCAATGAAATGCCCAAGGAGCCTTAAGGCGTCGCATCCCTCTGGAGTTCTAGGCAGTTGTGAGCCCTCTGATGTGGATGCTGGGGATTGAACCCAGCTCATCTACGGGAGCAGCAAGGACTCTTAACTGCTGAGCCACCCCTCCAGCCCCAAACGAGAGCTGCAGGTCCTATCTAGTACCTTCCCTCATGTGCTAACCTCACATACAAGCCCTACGCCTGCGAGCTCAGACACCCCTTCCCACTAACATCCATAAGGATAAGGAGTTCTTTGTTCTGTGGGCTGCTCTTGGGTCTCCCATCCCAGCTCTTTCTCCCATCCCCACCCCCCAGTCCAGTGTGGGTACTTTTGTCGTCCCAGCTCTACAGAGATGGAGAAGAAAGGATCCCCATGACTGTGGGCTTAGCTAGCCAGGGCTTTCCATTTCAGAGAGACCCTGCCTTGATACAAACCAGGGTGGAAAGCATTTGAGGAAGACACCATGCATCAATCTCTGGATTGCAAACATAAATATACAACACACGTACACAGAGATAAAAATGTAAAAGTCCAGAACAAGATAAAGGAGAGAATGCTTCGTGTCTGCTACTCTGTAAGAACAGAACTTGCTTTTCTGTGCGTCCTAAGCCGTGGTCTAATTCATTTGTAGACATCCAATCCTATCGATGTGGCTGCCCGGCCCGGAACAGTCCCACACACTCTGCTCCAAAAGGACCCAAGGGTACGTGCAAAGTGAGGCTTGGTTACAGGTAATACCAAGGGCATCACAAAGGGTGCCCTTTGGGGCCCACCCGGGTGCTCCTACCCTGGATGCTTATGTGAGAAAATGCCTGTTCCTTGTAGAAGTCACAGCCCCCCAAGTGCATGAATGACAAAGGATAATGACTTGGCTAGGACAAAAAAAAAAGATCTTTTGAGCCCAAAAATTGAATGCCACCAGCGTGACTGCCTTCCCTCTGACTGGTCCTGTCTCCAGCTGCTTATATCTCTCTGTCACAAAAGAAATCACCATAGAATCCCCTGAGCAGAAAAGTACTCAGCACTTCCCTCCTGAAAGTTAGGTACACACACACACACACACACACACACACACACACACACACACACACACACACCCTACAGTCTTGTTTGAGGTCAGGAAGTTACTGGACCACTCTGCTCTTACAGATGAAGCGTGCCGTAGAGCTAAATAAAATTTCCCTCATGCCCCCGTCATGTTATTTATTCATAGTCGATGCTATGCCTGCCTTTAAACCAGAAGGCAAAGCCACACGGTAGAGAGGCGACTGTCCCTTATAAAGCTACCCTCCGAGCTGTTTTTATTTTAGTGGACTTTTTTGTTGTTGTTGTTTTGCAAGCGGTTACGCCCTCGGTTAACTCATGAAGCCAGGATGTTGTAAAGACAGCTTGGGTCTGCAGGGTCTGGACAAGACAGACATTCCCAGAAGTCCCCTCCATGTCACCCTTCATTTTGTGGTCTGAGGACTACTCTCTCTAAGCCCCATAGAGTGGCCCGCAGCAGAGCCAGTCAAAATGGGGACCCCCATGGTGCAGGTCACCTGCAAGTCATGCTGGCATAGGGCCCATCTCTGCTGGTAAAACTTGTGTGGGGGACTCGTCACCGTGCATGTTCTGAGGCTCCCGAGGTGGGGGAGGGGGACGCTTGGTACTTTGGATGGTGTGGAAATGGGTTAATTATTCTCTAGAAGGGCTTCATTTAAAAGTAAAATTCTAACATTTTAATTTCCCCTCCTAATGAAGCACTACAAATTTGTTAATTAGGGCAATTGTTTGAGTGACAGGCATGTAACCGAGTTGTCATTTTCTCTTCACAGTTGACAGATCCTTTCAGACCCATGCTAAGGGTAAGAAGAGCTTCTTCTAGAACTGTTTCTGCCACCTCTGACTCTCTGCGGGTTAAAAACACAAGTCAGTAGCAGGGGCTCAGCCGGAGAGATACCGGAGGGAATGTCAGTGGTAGTAGCCAACGCTGCCTGGCTTCACAGGCAGGGAGATAAGAAGTGGCCTTTGGATTTTTCCCCTTTTGAGTGCTGGAGGAAGCCGGGCCACTGGGTTTTCCATTAATGTAACTGATAAAGGGCTAAAGAGATCGCTCTCGAGTTAAAAGCACTTGCTGTTCCAGCCTAAGATCCAAGTTTGGTTCCCAGTGCTCATATTGAGGAGCTAATAGCCTTCCATAAGTCCAACTCCAGGGGATCCAGCGCCATCTTCTGGCCCTTGTGGGTACTGCACACACACATACCCACACACAGGCACACACATAATTCGCTAGATAGATAGATAGATGGATAGACATATATATGTATATATATATATATATATACACACACATACATATATATGTATATATACACACATACATATATATGTATGTATATATATGTGTGTGTATGCATATATATATTTTTTAATTTTTATTTATTTATTTGTTTTAAATGTAATGGACAGCCTAGGTCAGGCTGTTGTTGTGAGACAAGGTTTTGCTCTTCCTCTGACTGGCTTTGAACTTGTGAGCTACCCGATTCAACCTTCAACAAACACCCCACCCCCACCCCCACCCCCATTATGCTGGGATAACGGGCAAGGGGAAGGACAAGCCATAGGCTGGCTGTAGTTAGTCTCTCTTGGGTCTGGTTATTTCACACACAGCACTCAATGCTAAGTGACGTGTACCTTCCTCATTCAACCTATCTCCCAGGGAAGGATGGGAAAGATGCTATAACAACAGTAGAATGTTCCAGAGGTCAGAGTCTGGCCAGCAGGTGACCCTCTGGGTACATGCTGACTTAGAAAACAGATGGCAGGGGTTCAGTGATCCAGTTCCTGCTGTTGACTGTCACATAAGCCCTGTCTTAGGTATTTCTTAGTGACAAGCTTAAAGACGGGTGTATTTTGACTCACAGTTCAAGGTTGTGGTACATCATGGCGGGAAACTGTAGGTGGCAAGAACTTGAGGCAGTTGGTAAGAAGCAGAGAGAGATGGACTCAGGCTTGCTTTCCGTTCATTATAGAACCCATCCAGTGAACAGCGCTGTCCTTATCTACCCTGGGTCCTCCTGCCTCAGTTAACTGAAACACCTAATCCTTCATAAGCTTGTCCAGGGGCTAACTGCATCTAGATAATCTCTCATGGGTGTGCCTGGCCTCTTGTCTCCTGGGTGATTCTGGGTCCTGCTTCCCCGACCCACCCCCCTAGTATTAGCCATCTCCACCCCCCCTTCTTCACCAGCCTGAGACAGGTGTGATATTTGGGATCCCAAGCAACCCGTAATTCTATTCCGTCCGTCATTTGCTGCTGAAGAGCGGGGCGGGACTTTCTCACCCTTGCGGTGCTTAACGAATGAGCAGCAAGAACACGCAGTGCTGAGCAGAAAAGAAGCAGAAGCGCCACACAGATTGACACATGCTCTTCCGGTGGCAGAAGAGAGAACTGGTCCCTGCAGGAAGGAAGAGACCCCTTCCTCCTCAGCTCTCAGCCCCTCATTCTGACTTTTCTCTTCATTTAACTAGAAGAGAATAAGCACACACACACACACACACACACACACACACACACACACACACACACGTTAGTGGCTCTCAGTGCAACATGCGAGGTTGCCAGACTGCAGTAAGAAGGTGACAAATTTCCATGCACCACTCCGGAGGCCTAGTCCCCTCTCTTGTTTTAGTTCGGCCCACAGACATTCCCTAATTACCTTTTCTGGACAGCTGATGTGCCTGTTAGCTGACAGCATTTGTTAGGTGGGCCTGCCTGCTGGCACTGGAGAAGACAGGCCTCACAGAGAGAGTCGGGTCTTGGCCATATTGTCCTTGGCAGAGGACTGCTTTGTAAAGGAGCTGTTGACTCAGACCCACATGGGACAGGGGGATGCGGGTTCTGACTCCCTCGTGCTTGAACTTGGAAGAGCTGCATTTGGTTGGCACAGAGCTCTCCGGTTTTCATGACATGGAAGTCCCCATAGTGCAGAGCTGCAGGGAGCTTCGGGGAGACAGAAGAAAGGTGGGCTTCCGGATGTGTCTCCCTTCTGACCCCGCGACTCTTTCTCATTCCAGAAACCAGGAAAGTGGTGCGCCATGCACGTGCATATCGCCTGGCAGATTTACCACCACCAACAAAAAGTCAAGGTGAGTGTGTGACTCTTTGGTCATAGCTGGGCAGGGCCAGGCTCATGAGTGTGGGGCTTGGTTTGTAGCTGAGGATGACATTGAAGACCCGATTCTTACAGGCAGGAAGTGTCAATGGCTCACCTATCTTCTTTTGTTCTTTTTCTTTCCTTTTTAAAATTTATTAGTGTATTATTTATGTGTACATCTGCCTCGGACAAAAGGTTTGCCTGAAGGTGGAGTTGCAGGTCCTGGGTGGTAGGACATGGTTGGCAGGAATCACACTCAGGTCCTCCACAAGAAGGAAAGCCATAAACACTAAAACAAGTATCACACACACACACACATACACACACTCATAATCACACACACACAATCACACACACTCACAATCACACACACACTCACACACACAATCACACACACACACATACACACACACACACACACACACACACACCCCAGAGGACAACTTTTAGGAGTCAGTTCCCTCTACCATGTGAGTCTCGGGGATCAAACGGGTACTCAGGCTTGGTGGTGGCTGCCCTTTCTAGCCAACTTTTCCGTCCAGCCAGTTTCGGGTTTTGTGCTTCTTTGTTTTTAACATAAAATTGAGGGGCTAGAGAGATGACTCAGCAGTTAAGAGTCTGACTGCTCCTGTGGAGGACCCAGGTTCAGTTCCCAGTACCCATACCAGGCGGCTCACAACCATTTGTAACTTCAGCTACAGAGAGTCCTCTGCACCCCTGCAGCTTCCAAGGGCACCCCTGCATGGACGTACCCACGTACACACACTCAGACACAAATATACACACATTTAAAATATTTTTAAAATATGTAAAAAGATACTTTTGCATATTATGGATTTGGAGAAGTGATCATTTCTACCCTGCAAGAAGTTGAAGGCACTGAGTGCCCATTGACTGTGCCCATAATAATTAAGAACATTGAACAATCACTCTTCTTCCTGTAACAGCAGTTCTTCAGTAGGCTAGAATATGCTAAGTCCTCACCAGGACCACTTTCTGGCCAGTTACCGAGCCTGTCTCTAGATGAGACTTTATTCCCCCCAAAAAGGGAGGGGCCTGGCAAGATGGCTCAGTGGGTAAAGGTACTTGCCACCAGGCCTGACGACCTGCGCCTGATCTCCAGCGCTCACGTGATGGAAGGAGAGAACCAACTTCTACAGGTTGTCTTCTAATCTCCACATGCATTGATAGATAGATGGACGACGGACGGATGTAATTCTTTAAGGAAGGGGATGGGGAGGGAAGGAAAGAGAAAGGACGGGAGGGAGGAAAGAGAGACTTCTTGAACCCTGTGGAAGAGAAACATTGTGTGACGGGTTCTGATCTATGATTTAAAACAAGAGGTGAACCCAAACAATGACACCAGCAGCTGATATGCCAGCACAGGTGGGGGGAAATCTCAAATGATCCCCCCCCAGCCCCCAATGAAGAGCTATAAGCAATCATTGCTGAGAGAGGGAGCTCAGATTGGCTATCTAGTACCAAGTAAGCAATCCTGGAAGCATACATTCAAACAATACTGAGTGGACTCAGTAGGTTGCACTTGTAGACTTACGTGTAGGTGTACATATAACAATAATAACATATAAGAAACAAGAGGGCGCAATGACTCAGCAGGTAAGGGCGCTTGCTGCCAACCCCGAGTATATGAGTTCGAATCCCGGACCCGCATGATGGAAAGTGAGAACTGATTCCGTAAAATTGTCCTCTGCCTTTGACCTGTACGGCTCGAGTGAGCACAAACACAGATAGATGATTGATTGATAGATAGATAGATAGATAGATAGATAGATAGATAGATAGATAGATAGATAGATAGATAGATAGGATGGACAGATGATTGACAGATAGATAGATAGATAGATAGATAGATAGATAGATAGATAGATAGATAGATAGATAGATATAATGGATGGATAGACAGATGATTGACGGATGATAGATGATAGACAGACAGACAGGAGCTAATGAAAAGGAAGTGTTCACCCCTTGAGGAATGAAGGCCCCCCTTCATTTCCCTGCACCTGTTCTCACTCACACCCCACCAGTGATCTTGCTCACTCTTACCTTATTACCAGGCGAGGCATAATTAGAGCTCACCTAGTTCAGCTCAGCTAGAAAACGGGTGCAGTTTGAGGAGCTAACTAGGTTTCCACGGTGACTTCAATTCACTCTGGGTCCTGGGTGACGGATTGAGGAGCAGCAGGTAAGCCTCATCTTCTTCCTTTTAACTTCCTGAGCTTAACGGGATGAAGGATGACAGGGAGGCCGCTCTCTTAGCAACTTCTGTTCCGTGAAGATGCCCCTGGTGACTTGGCTTTCATTATCCCAATTCAATTAGCTAGGCCTCTCGAACACAGGGTGACTCGGTTATCTTCCTCTCCCGGCGAACATTTCCTAATCCCCAAGCCCCGTTCTGCCTGGTGGACCTTATTTGCTCTTAATGAGTCCACACCATCTACCATGCGATATTAGCACTAAATAATTTGGCAACTCAATTAAAGGAGGTGCTTCGGAGATTTTTATAGATTTAAGAGAATTAGAAGCTTGGTTTTGGGGTTTGGCTGTTCTTTGATAGTGAGTTTTTCATTATGGTATTCCCCAGAGATTGGAGTAGAAATTGCATCTCTCTGTCCTGAATATACATTTACTCACTCTTTAGCCACTCATGAAGTATGTGGAGACCTGAGGCCTACAGGCTGTTACCTGTGACAGGCCCAGGGCACTGTTCTTCCTGTTATCTTATGTGTTCAGTAGTGAGACCCACTGGTGATATGTGCTCTGTATATTTAAATAAAAGGTAGTGGATTGGGGAGCTGGCTCAGTTAGTAAATTAGTGCTTGCTTTTTGAAAGCTTCGCAATCTGAGTTCAACCCCCAGAGACCACCAAAAACCTGGTCCCAGCAGCTTTCACTCACAGTTCCAGAGGAGAGGGAGTGAAAACAGATGAACCCTTTGGGCTTGTAGCCAGCCAGCCTAGCCTGGTGAGCTCCAGGATACTGAGAGACAATGGATAGATAATCAACCACACTTAAAAGATGTCCTCTGTCCTCCAATGTCACACGCACACAGGTGTGCACATGCACGTGCGATGGTGAAGGTTCCGTGCGTTTCCGTGAGGTGCATGGCTAAGTTTCACCTTCAGAGAGGGTTGCCGGGTGAGTGACGGTTGGCCTATCTGTTAACACCAGTGTAGGTGCCTCTCCTTTGTAAAGGAGTCTCCCATTATACAGAAGGGAGCAGGTTCCCTGAACAGGAGAGGGTGTGAGGCAGGACAAGAGTTAGGGTCAAGATGGCTGGAACCCAAGGAGAAGGCAAGAGCCAAGTAGAAGCAGGCCCAGCCAGAGAAGGGCAGGAAGCACAGTTAGGAGCTAGGGGACACTAACACTCTGGGAGGCAGGAAACTGACTGAGAGGGAAGGCTGTCAGAACTGAGGAAGATGGGCAGATCTGATGACCTGCAGTTCAGGGGGATACCAACCTCCAGAACGATGCTGGGTAGGGGCTGAGGCAAAGATAGCGGGCTAAACCGTATCGCCATTGAGGAGAAGGTGGAGTGATTCCACAGAGAGTAAAGATTTCAGTCCCCACGACTGGCTTGACTGCCCCACTCCCACTATTGGAGGATGCTAGTTGGGAAGGAAGAGATACTTGTTAATTAAAAAGATGTGCGTGTGTGCGTGTGTGTGTGTGTGTGTGTGTGTCTGTCTGTCTGTCTAAATATACAACAGTGATTCCATTAATATGTGTTATATTAGAATATGACAAAGAGCCACTGGGCAATTAACTTGACACATTAGATTGTTCTTGCAGAATTCCTACTGTGCTGAGTTTAAAATGCCATCATTTGAAACCTCACACAGGCAGAGGGGCTGGATAGATGGCTCAGCCATTAAGAGCACTTGCTGTTTGTCTTAGTCTGTGATGAACAAAGCCCCCCAAAGCGACTTGGGCAGGAACAAGCTTACACTTTGTGTCTCAGTCCATGACTGAGGGAAGTCAGGGCAGGAACCTGGAGGTGGGAACTCAAACAGAGCCTATGAGGGAACAGCCAACTGCCCAGGGCTGGTACCACGCACCACACCTGCTGTCTTCTCACATCTGTCGTTCATGGAGACGGTGCCGCACAGACTTGTTCACAGATCAGCCTGATGGAGTTATTTTCTCAATTGACGTTCCCTCTTTCTAGATAACCCTAGTTTCTATCAAGTTGACAAAAAAACAAACATAAGCAAACTAACTAACCCCCCTAATCAGCACACTGCTCAGGGGCTGACCTTGTTTCCAAGAACCCATCTGGGAGGCTCACAACCGCTTGCAACTCTAGCTCCATGTAATTCTGCTTCAGGGGATCTGATGCCCTTTTCTGGACTCTGTGGGCACCCACAGATATGTCTGTCTTTCTCATACATATATCGCCCTCACACACACGACAAACAGACGAAGAGTAAATATATGGTGGTGGTAGTGATGGGGACCTGCATCCAGGCATAGTGGTGCATACCTGTAATCTCCTCACTGGGGAGACCAAGGATTAGGAGTGCAAGCATACCCTCAAGTATATAACAAGTATGAGGGTAGCCTGGGCTATGTGATACTCTGCTTCAAAAGGAACAAACAAAACAAACGCAGTCTGGGATGTGACTCAGTTGGGTGGAGTACTTGTCTTCCATGCAGGAACCCCCAGTTTCATTTGTGGTATCATATAAGGCATGATGTTATACTCCCGTAGAGGTGGAGGCAGGAGGAGAAGGACTTCATGGTCATCCTCAGCTACACAGTGGGCTAGAGGCCTGGCCAGCCTGGGCTATGCGAGATGGAGGGATAGGAGAAAAACCTGTAGACTGGGCCTTTACCACAAAATGATGAGCTGCATGGAGAGTGGTACTAGGTTTTGAATAAATAGGACCTGGCTGTAGCCTTCAGGTTGAACCATTTCAAAAGCCAAGCCCATGGCTTTGTCGTTAGTTATTTCTAATGAAGGAAGCAGATGCCACCTTATAGCAGTCCCTGCCAGTCTCTGCAAGGCCAGGTGGCTTTCCTGGCACCCGAAGGCTTTGTTTTCACAGTGTCCTCAGCATTGACACCCTCCCCACCCCTCAAGTCTTGAGTTCTTCACTAATCTCTCTCTGCCGGCCTCCTAGTTTCAGCCTCTCCCCTTCCTCTTGTTTTAGAAACAGATGCAGTCAGATCCGCACAAGCTGGACTTTGGGCTGAAGCCTGAGTTCCTGAGTCGTCCTCCGGGCCCTAGTCTCTTCGGAGCCATCCATCACCCCCACGATCTTGCACGACCTTCCACTTTGTTCTCTGCTGCTGGTGAGTTCAGAGAGCGGGGTGGCGCCGAGAGTGCTGCCTGGGCTCGGAGTCACTAATCACTTAATGACTAAAGAATAGAGCTCAGACCAGCTCGTGGGGGAGTATGGTACCCCAGTGACTAGGGAGGTGGGCCCTGCTTCTTTGATACACCTGTCATTCAACAAGGACTAAGAGATAATTAAGCTGGGCAAGATAGCACACACTTGTAAGCACAACAGCGGGGAAGCAGAGACGGGCCAGACCCTGGGATTCACTGGCCAGCTAGACTATAGCTGTATTGGTGAGTTCTAAGCCAACTAGAGACCCTGTTTCAAAGGACAAGGTGGGAATGGAGTACGGCGGTGCCTGCCTTTAATCCCAGCACTTGAGATGCAAAGGGAGGCATACAAAAAAAAAAAACAAACAAAAACAAAGTGGACAACACCGGAGGATTAGCGTCTAAGGGTGACCCGTGGTCTTCATAGGCGTGTGCACATGCACCTGCGTGCACAGGAATGCATGTACCCACAATACTTTGCCTCGCAATGCTTGTGTTGCTTTGGTTTGTCTTTTGTTCCTGTGCGTTAAACAGAGACAACTCCAAGGTGTGTGAAAAGCTATTGAAAAAGATCAGAGAGCTTGCCAGGGCAGATCGGAAGACCAATAAAGCCAGGGGTTCTGTAGGGATGAATCTAACCTCACATTTCTGTTGCCTATGGGACAGTTTGTGAGTGTTTCTTCCCTGTGACCATCACGCTGCCCTTTGAGGGTCCAATGAGGAAAGCGTACAGTCAAAACAAGTTAGCTTCATGCATTTGGTAGCTTAGATTTGTTGTATCAGTATTTGGGAGCAGAAGCGGGACAGACGTGATAATTCGAAGCAAGCCTGGACTACATGGTGAGCTTTAGCACAGCCTGAGCCATGGTTTCTTAAGGCAAACAGGGTTGAGATATGCCTCAGTTGATAGAGAACTTGCCCAGCTAGCAGCTTGCCCTGGGTTCCGTCTGCAACACACCATAAGTTGGGCATGGTCTTGCACACTTGTAACCCCAGCACTTAGACCAAGACAGGCAAATTGGGAGTTCAAGGTCATCCTCGGTACATAGTGAATTCAAAGCTAGTCTGGGTTATATAAGCCTCTGTCTCGAAAAAAAAATCATTTTTAGAAATGAAAGCAAGCAAACCATAAAAAAGGCACTGCCCTTAGTAAGGACTGAGATAAACAAATGGCCCAGAGGGTTCTGGCTGTTTTGTTGCAAAACATCTTGCCACTGAAACTCATTCAGCTCTGAGAATACGTCTTCCCAGTGTCTCCTCAGTGCAGAAGGTCCAGCTGGGGAGGAAGACAGAGGGTATCAGAGGACGGTGGCTTTCTGCTTAAGGTACGCACAGGCCAAAAATAGTGGTCATACGGAATATTTGGGTAATGTTATAGTTTCATTTCTATTGATACACCAAATACCCTGAACTGCCCCCTCCCCCAAAGAAAAAAACAAAAACCCAGCAATTCAGGGAAGAAAAAGATTCATTTGTCTTCACTTCCGGGTTACAGTTAGTCATTGAAGAGAAGTCAAAGCAAACACTCGAAGCAATTAGTCATATTCCATCGACAGTCGAGAGCAAAGAGAGAATAAACACATCCTAGCAGCTTGCTCTCAAAGCTCAGGGCTCTGCCTAGGGAATGGTGTTGCCCATAGTGGGCCAGGTCAGTTAGTAATTAAGGCAGTCCCTCACAAACATACCTCTCAGGCCAACCTGAACTAGGTAATTCCTAGCTGAAATTCTCTTAGCAGGTTGGTTATTCTAGGTTGTGGCAAGTAAACAGTTAAAACTAACCATAATAGGATTGGCAGTGTGGCTCAGTGGGTAAAGCCAATCACTGGCAATCTTTTTGTCCCTACTTTGATTCCCTGAGACTCATGGTGGAAGCAGAGAACTCATCCTTGAAAGTTGTCCTTTGCCCTCCACTCATGAACCATTCTGTCTTATACACATACACAAATGAGTAACCGACCAGCACAGGTCCTGTTGGTATCAACTGTTCATTCAGTGTTTTCTTTCCTTTTGCTGACCTAGGGGGTCTAGGACTCACTATGTAGAGGAAGTTGACCTCCAACTTAGTCTCTGTTTCACCCTCCTGAGTCCTAGGATGACAGTTCTGCACCTAGCTACTGTTCAGTCTTTTGGGGTTTTCGAAACAGGGTTTCTCTCTGTCCTCCTAGCTGTCCTGGAACTCACTCTGTAGACCAGGCTGGGCTCAGACTCAGGAATCTGCCTGCCTCTGCCTCCTGAGTACTGGGAATATGGGCCACCACACCCGTCTTTCTTTCCTGTCTCCTCCCACCTCCCCCACTACGCCCCTTGAGGCAGGGCCTGATGAGCCTGAGGTGGCCTTGGACTCTGTTTGAAGCTCAGGATGATCTTAGACTTCTGAACCCGACTCCATTTACTGAGCACTGGGACCACAGATCACATGTAAATCACACCTATTTTATACAGTGTAAGGACTGAAGCCAGGTCTTCATGCATGCTGGGAGAGCACTTTACCAAGTGAGCTACATCTCCAGGCCGCTATTAGTACCCAGTCCCTGGGACAGAGCTCAGTAAATAGTTCAGTGGTGGTGCTCTGCTCATTGCAGTAACAACCTCTGTGGCTTCCCGTGCTCGCTGTGTGGATCTGAATTTACCCCTAGGAACACAAACAGTGAAGGAGCACACCATTTCTGACCCTTAAGGGAACAAGTTCAACATCCACCCATCCCGCTGCCTTCTCAGGCTCTGAGCCTGGATTTGCGCGTGGTAGACCCGTTGGCTCTCACACTGAGTGACCGAGAAGCATCGGCATCCGTACTGTAGCACTGTGGTCAAAGCAAATAAATCACCCTTGGGGATGGGTGGAATAGCCAGAGTCTCAGGATTTTCCTCCTGTGGGTTCTGCTTGGGAAATGTGTTTGAAGGCTCTGTTACCATGGCACCTAGCTCGGAGACAAGGATACATGGAGAGCAATTTCGGGAGAGAAATAGAGAGATTTCTCCCTGGACTTCATTGCAGCCAAATGGATGAATTGGCTTCTTTTGCTTCAATAATCCTGGAACGGTGGGCATCCCCAGGGGCCTGGGTTTTTGTCAGAACATTAACTAGCATGCACTGCACAGTGTGTAGCCCACATTTTAATTTGGCTGGCAACATTGGCGGTGACTAATGAAGGCTGTGGAGTATGTTCGCTTTGTGCAGACGAGAAGCTGGTTTCTACTTCTCAGTGACATGTGCGTAGAGAACCCCTCAGGTGCCTTCAAAATCTGAGATTCCAGCATCTGTCCTTACGTGCTGAGCCTTACTGTGCAAGCCCAGGCCCACAGGACCTTTGGGGGGTCTCCAGAGATGCAAAAGAGAAATCCAGGGCTGGGAGAGAGACAGTTCATTGTAAAATGGTTTGTCATGCGAGTGTGAGGGCTTCAGTTTGACTCCCCGGAGTCTGGTACGCATGTCTGAATGGAGGCCTGCCTTCCTAGTCTCCTCAGGGCTGTCCTCTCTGCTGACATTAACAGTTTGAATGCCTGAACTTTAAAACTAATGTTCTTCCCCAATTCTCTCTCTGTCTCTGTCTCTGTCTCTGTCTCTCTGTCTCTCTCTCTCTCTCTCTCTCACACACACACACACACACACACACACACACACACACGTTCTGTTCTCTCCTCCCCTTCTTTCCCAGCTTCCTGCAGGAAAGGGATCTGATATATTCGTTTCAAAGAAAGATACTTTGAGAGACTGGAGGGATGGCTCAGTAGTTAACAGCTTTTGCTACTGTTGAAGAGGACCCAGGTGTGATTCCCAGCACCCATATGTGGTGACTCAGACCTCCTTGTAACTTTACTTCCAGGGAATTTCACACCTTCCAGGCACATGTGTGGTACATATGTGTACATTCTTACATATAAACATTTTAATAATAATAAAATAATATTAATTATTATTAATAATAATAATTAGGACCAGCCACATGGCACGGGGAGTAAAGTTGTTTGTCGCCAAGCCTCCCAGCTGAGTTTGATCCCTGGGTTCCCGTGGCAGGAGGACAGAACCAATGCTCATAAGCTGTTTTTTGGCCTCCACACATGCACTTTGGCATGCATGTACTTAACACATCATACACATTAAGTAAGTAAATGGAATTCAGAAGTTCAAATCCACCAAATAGGAAATGAGGAGGAGGAAGAGGAAGAAGAATAAAAAGTAGTAGTCATCGTCATCATCATCGTCATCGTCATCATCGTCGTCATCATCATCATCATCATCATCATCCCTGTGGCATGCATGCACTTCACACACATATGCAGACATGCACAGACACATGCACACACATATGCACGCATACACACACACACACTCACACTCACACAAACACATACTAAGTAAATAATTTTAAAATTCAGATTGACCCAAGAGACCAACTCCAACCGCTACTGCTGCAGAAAAGGAGCTGCACATTAAGCCTGGGTTCCCTGGCAGCAGAAGTAAAGACTATTAAAGCCAGTTGCTCAATACTCTGTGTGTGTGTGTGTGTGTGTGTGTGTGTGTGTGTGTGTGTGTGTTTATGTATCCATGTATAGCCTGAAAATAACCTTGAACTCTTGCCTCTGCATCTCGAGTGTTGGCATGGCTGGCATGCACTACCATACCCAGGTCATGCAGTCAGTGCTGGGGATGGAGCCCAGCTTTCTGCACACTAGGCAAGCGTCCTACCAACTGAGCCACACTGAGGATTTGGGGATTCAAAACAGGAATAAAGTATCTTTTCCTGGCACTGGGAATTAAGAGGCATTGGCAGGCTTGGCCTCCCATCACTTAGCGTCAATTCCCAGCAGTCCATTTGGTGGTGTTGAGCCTTGTGACGGTTTCTCGGTAGATGGTAAGAACCCACCACACCTCTGAGTAATGAGAGCAGGACTTGGCAGGAGACGACTCCTCAACGTGGCAATGTCTGCAGCCTCAGGACTACCTATGGGGGGCGGGGTGGGGGGAGAGTGTCCCTGGAGTGCGAAAGAAGGAAGCCCTTGACCTGCTACTCTGCTTTAGAGGTGAATTCTCTTTGGTGTTTGCAAGCCTGCATCTCTGTAGACAGGCTTGGTTATAGAGGCTGCCTGTACCCTGGATCTGTGCCACTCTACTAGCCAGGCCTAATGTTTATGCCATCACATTCATAAAGAGGTAGTTTTGGGGCCGATGGCTCAGCCAGTGAAGTGTTCACCTCATAGCATGTGGACCTGAAGCCATATAGGTAGGCGCGGCAGTGTGCATCTCTGAGCCCAGAGCGGGGGAGGTGGGGCTCACTGGAGAGCCAGAGTAGCAGAACCAGTCAGAATCCCCAGGTTTGGTATAGACCCTGTCTCAAAACTTCTAAGGAAGAGAGCGGCTGATCCCACCTGCAGATTCTTGCATATTTACACACATGTATGCACACGCACGTGCAGCAAATAAATGCCTTTTCTCACAGTGGCCAGGCAGTCTAATTTGCTTTTTATTGATTTAAAAAAAAAAAAACACTACCAAAGGCAACTTGGGGGAAAATTATTTACTTCGGCTTACGGGCCATCGTGAGAAGAAGTCAGGGCTGGAACCTGGTGGCAGGAACTGAAGCAGGGTCATGGAGGAGCATTAACCACGTGCTTGCTCTGCAGGCTCCCACTCACCTTTCCTTTCCTAAACCACCCAGGACCACCTGCCTCGGGGTGGCCTGGGCATTGTACATCAGTCATGAACAGAGAAAATACCCCACAGCCTCGCCTGCAGACCTGTCTGATGAGGACGTCTTCGCAATTTAGTTCGCTCTCCCCAATGACTCCAGCTCAATATTAAGTTGACAGAAACTAAGCAGCTAGGAAAGACGGGAGGAGGAGCGCCGTCTCGTCTTCTCTTGTCCCTCACAGGAACTTTGTCTTTTACCCAGTTGCACAGGCAGGAGCTGTGGATACAGTGGGATTCGACTCCAACACCGTTTTCTACGAGTCCCCTAGCGAGGGTTCTTTTCTAAATTCTGACTTTGCTCTCTTGGGTTTTGCAGGTGCTGCACATCCTACTGGGACCCCTTTTGGGCCACCACCTCATCACAGCAACTTTCTCAACCCTGCCGCTCACCTAGGTGAGTCAGACGGACGGTGGGATCCTCCCTGCAGCCCCTCGTGGATAGTGCTCTTGGGATTTCCACCCCCAGCGGTGGTGGGGCACAGCGGCAGGAGCCTGAGGCAGGGGTCATCCTGCATTCAGGAAGCAGAGAGAAATGGCTACTGGTGCTCAGCGAGCTTTCTCCTTCTTCTTCAGTTAATGCCCCACCCTATTGGCTGGTGCCCACACACACACACCTGAGGGTGGGTTGTTCGTCTCAGCCTAATCTAAGACACATCCTCACACCTGTGCACAGAGGTTGTCTCTCGGGTGATTCTAGATTCAGTTAAGTTGGCACTCGGTATTAATCATCACAAGGGACATGGGGCGGAAAGTATTTCTCGGCATCTCAGGACATGTGTGTTCTGGGTGGGCTCGTCCTGCCTATACATCTAGGGTTCCCTCTAAGAGCTATAACGAAAGATGCACCGAGCGTTATAAGAGCTGCATCAGGGAGCCGCACTCTTTGCTTTTGACTTCTGCATACATTATTGTTAGTGTGAATCCTCCTAGGTTTAAGTGTGCAGTCATTCGGTCACAGACAGTGGCTCCTGTTGGGGAATATATAGGAAGATTATACATTTTCTTTTTTTTTTTTTTTTTTTTTTTTTTTTTTTTTTTTTGAGACAGGGTCTCTCTCTCTCTCTATAGCCCTGGCTGTCCTGGAACTCACTCTGTAGCCCAGGCTGGCCTCGAACTCACAGAGATCTGCCTGCCTCTGCCTCCCAAGTGCTGGGATTAAAGACCTGCACCACCATGCCCAGCCTCATTACTGATTTTTATTTTACACATATAGGTGTTTTGCCTACATGAATGTATGTCGTACATGTTCCTGAGTTGCCCTCAGAGGCCATAAGTGAGCGTCAGATTCCCTGGAACTGTTACAGACAGTCTTGAGTTCTCATGTGGGTGCCGGGAATCAAACCCCAGAGCTCTCTCTAGCCCCCTAGCATCTCATTTTTCTTCATGCATGTCCTCTTAGCCCCTGGGAGGTAGAGATGAGGCCGGAGGATGAGTTCAAGGCTAGCTTTGACTTGGATCAAGTTTGAAGGCAGCCTGAGTTAAATGAGACATGCCTAAAAAAAAAAGGAGCGACAGAGGCAGAAACATTTGCAGACAAGAAGGCAGCTTAGAACACTGGGTCCTGAGCTTGCTCAGTGTCACCCCAAATACAGAGCTGGGTCATGCAAAGGGTGACACCCTGGAAAATAAACCCCCGGGGACTCTTGCTAACCCAGTGTCTAAGTCCTGGCACAGAAAAACCCTTACACAGTCCATCAGGAGAGCGAAGGTGCATCACAGAAGGCCTATGGCTTTCCCGCCTGCCAAGACACCTGTGCTCCTCCCTCACAAGTCCCTGACCATTTTCTTCCTTCCCAATTTCATTCACAGAGCCTTTTAACCGGCCGTCTACATTCACGGGCCTCGCTGCAGTCGGTGGCAATGCCTTCGGGGGACTTGGAAACCCTTCAGTTAGTGAGTACCTCTCGATTTTGGTTTTTTTTTTTTTAATATCTCCCTTTTGCAGTTTCTCTGACCCATATATGACTTTAGACCTTTTGAGATGAAGGGAAACTTTACTTTGGGAAAACTAATTTAAGCTGAGTATATGGGTCAGTGATAGCACTTGCCTAAAATCCCCCATTGAGGGCTTAGGGGCATGACTCAGTGATAGAGAGCCTGTCTAGCATGGGCAAGGCCCCGAGTTCCCTCCCCAGCACCACCAAAAATCATTTAGAAGAGAGGGAAGGGGCAGGTGTGGTACAGCACACCTTTAATCCCAGCCCTCAGGAGGCAGAGACAGGCAGATCTCTGAGTTGTGTTCTACAGAGTTCCAGGCCAGCCAGAGCCACATAGTGAGTCTCTGTTGAAAATAAAGTGCAAACGAAGGGACCATGGAAGGGTAACATCACTTGGGGATGGAGAGATGTGGCTCAGTGGAAAGAGCACTGGCTGCTCTTCCAGAGGACCCAAGCTTGGTTCCCAGCACCCACATGACCACTCACCATCTGTAACTCTAGGTCCAGGGGATCTAAAGCCTTCTTTAGGCTGGGTATTGGTGCACACATGGTATACATACAATCATGCAGACAAAACCCATATGCATAAAGTAAAAATGAATGAAGATGTATGGGGTTGTTTTTATTATTATTATTATTATTATTATTATTATTATAAACAAGTTTGGGTTAGAGCAGTCCAAACAGGTTTAACAGTGAAGTTGGTTTTAAGTTCATAAGCCCCACAAGCCCACTGTTGACATAGGCTCTGTACATCAGGACTTGTATAGGGACTTGCTTAGTCACTACAAGTAGTTTGCTTTGGTTACAGGTCAAAATAATAATAATAATAATAAAAGTTAATTTTATTTTACTTTTGATGTAACAAGGTTGAAAAAAGTCCAATGAAGAATAGCAAGCCTAGGAATGTGACTGGGTGGGCAGAGTGCTTGCCCAACGTGCAGGACATCCTCCATCCTCAGCAGTACCTAAACACTGTGAGATGTATAACCTTCCTACGGATCCCCCAGCAGGAACCGCAACCCTGTAATCCCAGCACTTGGGAAGTCAGAGGCAATAGGATCATCCTTAGCTACCTAGGGATTTGAGGCCAGCCAGGACCCATAAGATCTTGTCTGGAAAAGAAAGGAAGGAGGAAAAGTCAGACAGACAGACAGACAGACAGACAACAGAAACAGAGCATGCAGATCCATGCATTCTTAAGGACACAAGGATGATCCTGCATGGTCTTTCCGGATGTTCGTTTTGACTAATGCCAGGAGTAACATCCAGCAGGGTGTGGTAGGCCGAGGACCAGTGGACTCTGCCGAACCGACCTGTTCATCTGTTGTATGGTCATAGCGCACCTTTCTGCATGCCCGGAACTTCTGCATGCTCGCACACGTCCGACGGGGTATCTGCATACCCACTCGGTCCCCTCTCACTTTTTCCTCTCCATCGATTTTTTTCTTATTTTTTTTGTAAGGCTGTGAGCTGCCTCTGCAGTGTAGGACAAGCGTTCCTCTAATGAGTGTGTTAATCTCCTTCCTTTTCCAGCTGCCAATAACATGTATTCATTTTAACTCTGAATGCTGTTAAAGTTTTTGGTAAGTACCTTCACTCCGACAGGTTTCTAGTGAGATCTCTCTGAAACCGTTTTTTTGTTCTTCACTTCACCATTTCAGCACCCAACTCAGTGTTCGGCCACAAGGATAGCCCCAGTGTGCAGAACTTTAGCAATCCTCACGAACCCTGGAACCGGCTGCACCGAACGCCTCCGTCGTTCCCGACCCCTCCGCCCTGGCTGAAGCCAGGGGAGTTGGAGCGCAGTGCGTCCGCTGCAGCCCATGACAGAGATAGAGATGTAGATAAACGAGACTCCTCCGTTAGTAAGGATGACAAGGAAAGGTAGGAAAAGAAACCGCTCTCGAGTCCCGCTGGGGGAGCCCACCCTGTGCCACACGCCAGTCAGAACCAGCCACCTCCCCTCCCCCTCACCCGGCCTCTGCCCCAGCCTTGTGCTTACGACCTCTGTAGCTCCCCAGTTCCTTACCCAGTGCTTACCCCGCAAGTCAGTACCAAGCGGCCCTCCCTGCACTCCGTGGTACAGAGCAGATGGTGACCGTAGCCTGTCCCTAAGACACAGTGCAGCGAGACACACAAGCCACCCAAAGTCACTGAAACGTTAGCGTGTCCAAGTAGACATCTTCCTGTAGACAGCCGGTCGGAGCTTGGAGCCAGACACACACAGCATGAATCTGCCATGTTTGCTTTTGAGTCGTGAAGTCCATCCAGTCACCCATAGGTGGTTTTTTGTTTGGTTTGGTTTGGTTTCTCTCTTCTCTCCCTTTCCATGCTCTCCTAGTAAGTCATGTTTGCATCACCTCATCCTATTTTTCTCAAGCGTCATCCGAACTCGAAACCCTGGGGCTTGTAGGTAATCAGTACAGTTTCGTGTTTTTTTTCTTTCGTTTCGTTTCGTTTTTAACTAATCCGGATGTAGACCTTGGCAACAGGGAAGCCTTGCTTTGCAGTTGCATTTCCAGGGAACTGTTGATTTTTACTAACCATTGTTGTCTGCATACTAACCCTTTTCTCAAAAATCTGTCTTAAAAGGAAAAATACCTCAGTATTTTTAGGCAGAATGCCATAGACATTTTCTTTGTTGTCTTTAGGCTGTTTTCATTTTGAATGGGCTGATAAAAGTTACATCAATGTACACTTGGCAAAAGAAAAAAAGAGAAAGAAAAGTAAAGAAAAACAAACCCCCTAACACTGATAGTCCTTAAGATTGAAATTTGGGGCTAGGGAGATGGCTCCGTGGGTAAGGCCCTTACTCTGCAAGTGTGAGGACCTAAGTTCAGATTCCTGGCATCTGTGCAAAGCCTAGTAGGTGTGGGTGTGTAATCCCAGAGACTCCTACCTTGCCTTTGTGATTGACACCCAAGGCTGTCCTCTAACCTGCACAGATGCTTGATAGTATATGCCTGCAGGCGCACGTGTGTACGCGTACGCGCGCACACACACACACACACACACACACACACACACACACACTATATACACACACAGAAACATTCAAATTTGATTCAGCTCTTGAACCTGCCTTTGCTTTGTATATCGTGCATGTACAGACCCGAATAATTTAAAAGAAGTCAACATTGCCAATTCTAAACATGATTGATAAAGACGCATGAGCCTTTAATCCCAGCACTCCAGCGGTAGAGGTTAGTGCATCCGTGTGAGTTCAAGGCCAGCCTGGAGTACATAGGCCAGCCAGGGATACCTAGAGAAACTCTGTCTAAAACATTAAGTGATACGGTGTCTTTTCAGAAGCTGTCACGCTGCATTGATTGGTTTCATATGGGAGAAAGAGACAAATTACCATTTAAGAAAGTTATAATTTCAAAAAAAAAAAAAAAAAAAACAAATCCCTCAGCCTATAGGGGTTCTAAAGTACTGAAGGGGCTGTACCCATAGAACGTGGAGTTTCTGAATCATTTCTTCTTGAGTAGAATAAAGGCTTGCTCTGGTTTCTCCTGATGAAACCAGAATGCTCTCCAATATTGCAGTTGAGGGGAACTTGGAAGACGTTTGTGTTCTTTTTCCCCCTTTGTTGTCCCGAGGTTATTCTGTCAACCTCTGTATGGAAGCAGGAAGCAGAATTTGTAGGGCAGCTCCCCCCAACCCCACTGTGGTCCCTGAACTCTGATCTCCACTACCTTTTTGTCCCCACAACCTCTGGCTCCTCCCCTCATCATCCCCACATCTGTCCTGAGATGTGACCTATCTATCAGCTCTCTCCCTCTTGACTCTCAGAGTCAGGCTGTTTATCTTCTGTTCCTCTGCCTTTTATCCCCAGTCCATAGACGACACGACCTGACCAAGCCAGGTCCCTGGAAGTTTCCCTTTACAGTCTCTCCACAGGTCCTCTTAGAGGACCTCAGTCAGTGAGGCTGCATGCTCTGACCCCACATCTATGACAGCCTAATCTATTTTCACTGCTACCTCATAACAGTAATTTTGCTTGCAGTTATAATCATAATATAATTAACTGTGTTTTCTGGTAGTCTTAGGCAACCCCTGTTGCCTAAGCGATCACGTGACCAAAGGGGTCACGGTTCACAGGTTAAGAACCATGGATCTACATCCATCAACTTGAAGTAATTCCTTTGTCCTGAGGGTCAGCTGCTGGAAAGCTCTCTCCCTTCTGTGTTAAACCCTCCCCACCTCAACTTTGTAGCCAAAGTGTGAATTAAAGGCTTAACCTAAAGCTATCCCGAGAAGCTAAACAGATGGGCTTCTGTGTTCCTCAGTGACCACCTTGGCCCACAATGGCACTGCGTGCCCTTCCTTTGTGACCATGATCAAGGCAGGTTCCTGGGACACCCTCCCCCCCACTCACCCTCATCTGTAGGCCTTCACCCGTGAAGCTGCCTCGAGAATCTAGATTAGAACAGGTGGCTGTCTTTGCCCTGAAGCAGGGCACGGTCTAGCTCGCCCTCACACCTCCATCTCATTGACCGCTCCTTGCCTGGCTGGCAAGCCCATTTCATTTTTCCCCCTCTCCCTCTCACAGGGAAAGCGTTGAGAAAAGACACCCCAGCCATCCTTCCCCAGCACCTCCCGTCCCGGTGAGCGCCCTGGGCCATAACCGCAGCTCTACCGATCCGACGACCAGGGGTCATTTGAATACTGAGGCTCGTGAGAAAGATAAACCAAAAGAGAGGGAGAGAGACCACTCGGGATCCCGAAAGGACCTGACCACCGAAGAGCACAAAGCCAAGGAAGGCCATCTGCCCGAGAGAGATGGGCACAGCCACGAGGGACGTGCAGCAGGCGAGGAACCCAAGCAGCTGTCCCGGGTGCCATCGCCCTATGTGAGGACACCAGGCGTGGATAGCACCAGGCCTAACAGCACCTCTAGTCGGGAAGCCGAGCCACGCAAGGGCGAGCCGGCCTACGAGAACCCCAAGAAGAACGCGGAGGTCAAGGTCAAAGAGGAACGCAAGGAAGACCACGACCTACCTACCGAGGCTCCACAAGCCCACAGGACCTCAGAGGCACCTCCGCCCAGCTCCTCAGCCAGCGCCAGCGTGCACCCAGGGCCTCTGGCATCAATGCCCATGACCGTGGGAGTGACTGGCATCCACGCCATGAACAGTATCGGTAGTCTGGACAGGACACGCATGATGACCCCATTTATGGGCCTCAGTCCGATCCCAGGGGGAGAGCGCTTCCCGTACCCCTCTTTCCACTGGGACCCTATGCGGGACCCCTTGAGGGATCCTTACCGTGACTTGGACATGCACCGAAGAGACCCTCTGGGCAGGGACTTTCTGCTCAGGAATGACCCCCTGCACCGGCTCTCCACACCCCGGTTGTATGAAGCCGACCGCTCGTTCCGGGACAGGGAGCCTCATGATTACAGCCACCACCACCATCACCACCATCACCCGCTGGCCGTGGACCCTCGACGGGAGCACGAACGGGGTGGACACCTAGATGAACGCGAGCGGCTGCACGTGCTTCGGGAGGACTATGAGCACCCACGGTTGCACCCTGTGCACCCCGCTTCTCTAGATGGACACCTCCCACACCCGAGCCTGCTCACACCAGGCCTGCCTAGTATGCACTACCCTCGCATCAGCCCTACTGCGGGCCACCAGAATGGACTACTTAACAAGACCCCGCCCACCGCGGCGCTCAGCGCCCCACCTCCGCTCATCTCCACATTGGGGGGCCGCCCGGGATCCCCCCGGAGGACTACGCCTCTGTCGGCTGAAATCCGAGAGAGGCCACCGTCCCACACACTGAAGGACATTGAAGCTCGATAAGCCAAGGAGGATAAGGCAGACCTCGCAGTCGGGGGAGAAACCCCAGGGACACCCACCCCCAGACTCAAGAGACAACTCCTGCACCCCCAAAACTGAGAGGCGCAGAGCTCCAACTCTTCCCCTGAAAAAAAAAAAATGGACAGAGACTCCGTTTGGATGTTGAAATGTTTTTGTATATTAATGTTGGAATTTTTCAGACCTTTTAGCCAGGTCCCGTTTGTTCTTACCTTTCTTTACTTTTTTTGTTGTTGTTCCTTGCATAAAACTTTGATTTGAACCAAATCGGTGAAGGTACTGACAGACAAGGATCTGATGATCATGGGGGGCGGGGCGGGGGGCGGAGCCTCTGTCCATCACCCCGAGCTGTCTCGGCAGGAGGTGTGTACATAGAGTGTAAAAAGAGATTGCTTCATGAGCTGACGGTTCATATATGCAAAAGATAAAGACGAAAGCTTTACTTGTACAGATGTAAATAGGTGAAGAGTAACATAATACATTAATACTTCTTCAGATGTGCTATTTACAAGTCTAATATCCGTGAACCCGGCCGGCCCTCGGAGGAGGCCGCGTTCCCATCTGCTAAACCCTTCAACTATGCAATGAATACGAGGGCTTTTCCCCCCCCGAAGCCCGTCTAACTTAAAGGAGCCTTTTCAAATCCATTTACAACATACTTAAGGTCATATTTTCCCTGAACAAGCGCTTACCCGAGATGTTAGACAGTTGTTTTCCTTTTTTTTTTTTTTTTTTTTTTTTTTTTTTTGATTTTTGTTTTTCAAACGAAGAACCACTTTTTTGGTTTTGGTTTGTTTTTGTTGTTCTTGTTTTTAAATCTGGACCCCAGGCTGGAACTTGGCATCGGAAGTTGCTGCTTGTGGCCTTCCGGGGAGAAATGGGGAAAGGTCCACCCCCTAGAAAGTGTAGCTAAGAACCGGAAGCAGCTTTGCCCAGGGAAGATGGGATTGTTCTGCCAATAATCAGGGGCAGGTAGGCTGTTGTCTGCCAGCACAAACAGGCTCACCAGAATTTCCGGTCACCTCTGATGGTGTAATGTTGCAGGCAACTTCAAGTGGGCACCGTGCCTCCTCCCCAACCCCCAAACACCACCCCCACCCCCGTGTCCTAGCTCATAACATGTACTCACTTCCTTGTTCTGTAGTATGATTTAAGGACACTCACACAGGTCCGGAAAGAAAGAAAGCTGTCTGGGTTTTCTCAGACGATGGATACGTTTTCATGGTCACTGACGAAGGTACACAGAGCCCAGTGTGAATCGTTTGAATTCCAATAGGAAATGAAAACCTAGGCAGAGCTGAGCAGATAGATCTTGTAAGAGCCATCAGAAATTACCGAGGGCGAAAGGAGGCAGAGAGAGAGAGAGAGAGAGAGAGAGAGAGAGAGAGAGAGAGAGAGAGAGAGAGAGAGAGAGAGATAGAGAGAGAGGAGAGAATGTGTGTGCGTGTTCACGTGCATGCAGGCGCTCTTGTGTGCACTTGTATGTATGTGTGTGTTGAATTTTCATCAGTCTTAATGTCTTCATGACACTTTTCTAAGGACATGAACCCTCTTGTCTACATATTTGGAGAGAATATGACTTTACTAGCCGAGAAAATACAATATATCTTGTCTACTGGCCTGTAAAATACATGTAAGAAATAAAAATTAGTCGCATTTGGTCCTCTAGTATATTAAAGTGCTATCTGACATTGTTATCCTGGTTCTTTTGTTTTGTTTTCAAAAAAAAATGTAAACTACAGACCATTGTTTCTAAAAGCAGAGAGATCTATTTTAGTAGTCAACAGAAGGTTTAGTTGTGAATTCTGATTTTGTGGACACCAGACGTGTGTAATGTTCTGTTTTCCTTTCTTTCATTTTTATTTTATTTTTAAAAGACAACAATTAAAAAGGAAAAAAAAATCCCAAGGATTCTGTGCACTGGAACTGTAGCGGTAGGGTCTCAGCATTGTAAAGAGATTGTTCTTGTACAGGCCTCTTTTTTTCTTTCTTTTTTTTTTTTGCTGTTTCTCTTGTATGTAAAAAAGAAAAAAAAAAGGAAAAAGGAAAAAAAAAAAAAAGGAAGAAAAAAGTCCTTTCCAGACCCCACTTGAACAGGAAGGGAAGCAACGAAATCTTCAGCATGTCTCATTGGAGGAGCCTTCTTGTGTGATGTAAATGTATCATGTTATTAAAAAAATGTGAACCAAGCTTCCAGACGTTTCTTTGTGTGAGGTGCCCCTCAGACTTAGGAAAGGTTCTGGAAAAGACGCCCCCAGGGCCAGAGCACCCCAATCCATTAGCTGCTCCAGCGTCCTTTGACGATGATGGATGTATTTATGTTTTCTTCTCCCATGTCCTGAACAACCGGAAGGGACTGGTTATACCTCAGTTGGTAGAGTCTTCACCTACTCGGGGCACAAAGCCCCGAGTTCCACCCCTGGCCACAGAGATTAGATGGGGGTGCAACACCTGTAATCCCCAGGACTTGGGAGATCGAGGCAGAAGGATCAGAAGTTCAAGGTCACGAGGATATAGCATTTGCTGCCAAGCCTCACAGATAATCTTGAGTATGGTGGATGGCGACAACAGACTCCTGAGCGTTGTTTATGTGACCTCTCTGCGCTTGTGCGCATGTGTGCATGAAACTCAAACATCTGTTTGTTTTTACAGTTCAAGGTCATCCTTAAGGCCAGGGTAAATTTCCTAGAGAGATTTCTGCTGAATTGGACCCCCTGCTTTCTGTCCTCACACAGTAGATCCGTGAAGTAGGAGAGAACTGACTCCTAGAAGATGTCCTCCACATGTGTGCCCTCACATATATATCCATACATGTGCCCAAACAGGCATGCATACACACGCACGTTACAAAAATAAATGTAGCTAACGCTCCTTTTGAAAGTGTGGCTTTCATTGGATTAAAGGTTTGCACCCCGGTGGGGTGAGAAAAGAGCAGTCAAGGTCCGTTAGATGAAGTGGCTGCTTGGTAAGGTAGACACAAGAACAGAAATCAGGGATGCCGTGTGGACTTCGGAAACTCCACAGAGTTCTTAGTGAAGTCAAGGGACAGGTGACAACATTCCTGGTTGGAAAGAAAGGACACAGGGAGAGCTTACAGGCTTAAAAAAGCTGGTCTGGGAGACTGGAGAGATGGCCCAGAGGTTAAGATTGTGGTTCTCAACCTTCCTAATGCTGTGCTCATGTGGTGACACCCAACCATGAAATTTTGTTGCTACAATGTAACTGAAATCTTGCTACTACTAGGAATTATAATGTGAACAGCCGTGTTTTCTGGTGGTCTTAGGCCACTCCTGTGGAAGGGTCATTTGACACTGCCCCCTCCCCAGAAAAGGAATCGAGACTGACATGTTAAGAACAGCTGTTGAGATTGGTTCCTAGAACCTAGGTCAGTTGGCTCATGGCCACTTGTATGTAACTCCAGTTCCCTGTGCACTTTTCCAACCTTGGTGGAGCAAATGTTCAGGGCAAGTGGGGGGGGGGTGAACAACCCCTAAATCTAAGAGTCAGAGCAGTAGTTGAGTAAAATGGCTTAACACCATTTTATAACTAGAGAAACTACCAGCCTAGAAAAAGAAAAAAACGAGATGGGAAGAAAAGAAAACCAGTGGGTTGGAAAACACACCAAATCCTGGGCTTTGCTGAATCCAGTGTCACAAATGTCACAGATGCTGTGTGACACACTATTTCTGGCAGACCTCGCTGCCTCTTAACCACACACCTATTTTGGGGACATCTGCGGTGTCAGATCCTGGAAAAGTCACTCTCCAATCAGTCATGGTAGCTAATCCCACAGACATCAATCCATCTCGACCTTTGCATATTTCCCTTTCTAATTACATTGGGCGCCTCGGCATTGATGGGTACCAGCACCAATTTGATTTCCCGCTAGCCTATAGGTGCTCTAATTATCTCCACAATCTCTGACTGACAGTGATCTTGTTACCTTCTAATGGTACATGACAAGCGAAATGGCGGATATAACGATGTGATAATTACCGCTCTGGATGGGTATGTGTGACGGCCCTAGCTGTGCCTCCCTCCTCTGCCTCAATCAAGGTGGAGGGAGAAAATCAGATGCGATTGTTGACACTCTGTGTGTACGGTGCACGAGAAGAGGGGAAGACGGAATTCTGTGGTGATATTAGCCAAGACTTCTTTCCAGTGTGACTCTATCTTGAAAATCAAATTAGGCCTCCATAGCAATAATGAGGTTGAAAGAAATGGGGTCATACATGAACAGTATGAGCAGCGTGCGTGTGTGTGTGTGTGTGTGTGTGTGTGTGTGTGTGTGGTGTGGTGTGTCTTAGGCAACTCCCATGGAAGGGTCAAACTGGACAATTTCTTTTTGGTGCATTTATGGAAAATCTATTAAATGTGGGACATTTGCCAGGATATAATTGGTTCTTGATCAGACAGAAGTCTGGAGGTTGGAGAGGCAGCTCTGTGACTAGCATGCTTGTCTAGCATGCATGAAGCCATATGTTCCATCCCCAGCACCACACAAACAAGGAGTGATGGTCCACACCCATTATCTAGGAGGCTGAGGCAGGAGAATAGGAAGTTCAAGGTTGGCCTCAAGTATGTCTCAAGTTGGAGGCCTGCCTGGGCAACATGAGACCCTGTTTCAAAACACACACACACACACACACACACACACACGAAAAGAAAAGGAAAGGATAAACTCTTACTGTTTATTCTACAGTGTGAAGCTGCTGTTTCTTCTTGGGTATCATCATGGATACAAAGTCCAAGTTATAGTATGTCAGGTAGAAAGTGCTAGAAACTTCCGTTAAAAGGAAGAAGCTCTCCGAGACAGCATTTACGGTCTAGTTTTACCTGTCTTTGTCCTTAGCAACCCCAATAAAAACCAGGACCTCTCTAGATCTGTTTTTCTACCACCTGCCTGCCTCTAACTGTCTGTACTGGTGATGAATCTAGGGCCTGGAATGTATTAGGCAAATGCCCCAAACAACTGAGCCACGCCCCCAGCCCCTCACTGGGGGATTCTAGGCAGGGGCTCTACCACTGAGCCACACCCCCAGCCCCTCACTGGGGGATTCTAGGCAGGGGCTCTACCACTGAGCCACGCCCCCAGCCCCTCACTGGGGGATTCTAGGCAGGGGCTCTACCACTGAGCCACGCCCCCAACCCCTCACTGGGGGATTCTAGGCAGGGGTTCTACCACTGAGCCACGCCCCCAGCCCCTCACTGGGGGATTCTAGGCAGGGGCCCTCCCCCGAGCCACGCCCCCACCCCTCACTGGGGGATTCTAGGCAGGGGCTCTACCACTGAGCCACGCCCCCAGCCCCTCACTGGGGGATTCTAGGCAGGTGCTCTACCACTGAGCCACGCCCCCAGCCCCTCACTGGGGGATTCTAGGCAGGGGCTCTATCACTGAGCCACGCCCCCAGCCCCTCATTGGGGGATTCTAGGCAGGAGCTCTACCACTGAGCCACGCCCCCAACCCCTCACTGGGGGATTCTAGGCAGGGGCTCTACCACTGAGCCACGCCCCCAGCCCCTCACTGGGGAATTCTCAGCTAGCATTCTACTTTTGTGGGATGCTCTCTAGCCCTAGCAATTCAGTTTAGTTTTTTCATGGAAGTGAGGAGGCTGTTCTTCTGAGACACAGTTCCGTGAAATTCAATCTGGTCTTGGATTCCAAATCTTCCTGCCTCTACCTCCCAAGTGTTGGGATTAGAGGCATGTACCTTCATACCCTATGAACTCAGTTTATTAATGTAGAATTGTTGGCAGCCTTGGGTAATTGGCCAGAGACAGCTTCATGATATAGTTGAGAAGCACTTTCCTGAGATATTTATTCAAACAGAACCAGGATCCTTGACGTGTCTGCAGAAAAGAACTTGTGAAGGAGCTGGCATTGAGCGGAGTTAAAGTTTATTAGAAGGAGCATTTGACACAGATTTCACATGAGTGTTAACACAAAGGCTCCACAACTGGGCACGGTGGCCCACGCCTTTAATCCCAGCACTCGGGAGGCAGAGGCAGGCAGATCTGTGAGTCTGAAGCTAGCCTGGTCCACAGAGTGAGTTTCAGGAAAACCAATGTTGGGGTTCAGGAATCTCCACACAAACACTGATCTCAGATAGGGATAGTTTATTGAATGATAAGATGGCAGGGTGGCTGGCTCTGACTCAAGCTATTTTGGCTAGGTAGGCAGAACAGTTCTAACTAACCTTTATTCTGATTGCTCCTAAGTGGAGTTTTTGGTTCTCGAATCTCTTAACAAACCTCAGAGCATAAAGAATATAACAGGGTACGTGGTCAGCATGACCCTGCTCTGAGACAAGCTATTTTCTGTGTCAACGATATGAACAATATGAAATAGCTGGCAGGCACACAACAAAATGGCTACAGCTGTGCTGGGGGCAGGGGAGGGGGGGAGGCCTCAACAGCAAGGGGTTGAATACATTCAATGAACCTTATCCATCTAACTCAATATCTATCTATCTAATCTATCTATCTATCTAACTAGCTATCCATCCATCCATAAATCTATCTATCTATCTTTCCATCCATAAATCTATCCATCCATCCATTTATTTACCTATCTATCATCCATCCATCCATCTGTCATCTATCCATCTATCTCAATATCCATCTATCTATCTACCTATCATCCATCCATCATCTATCCATCTATCTCAATATCCATCTATCTATCATCTATCTATCCTTCTTAAGTAATCCATACAGCCTCCACTCCACAGTCCTCCTGCCTCACTTTCCTGATGAGGATCCCCCAATATCCCAGAAGGTAACTTTGAAAACTCCACTCTTTCCTCTCCTCTCTCTAACCCATGTAAGTACCCCACCAACGATCAACACCTCCAGACCTTCTCCGTAGATTCGAGCTTAGGTTTTTCTTTCTTCCTATCTCCCTTTCTCTCTCTTTGACGCATCTCTTTGGGCCGTGGGTTGTGACCTCTTTGGCACTGAAACACTCCTTCCTGGAGGGAAGAGGGAAGCCCACGAGACTCGCAAAGCAATAAAATAAGTCTGCGAAAGCTGGAGGTCACAGGTTGAGACGAGCCTTCTCATTGGCTGGCAGAGCCGTCAACCCGCCTCTAGCAAACTCGCAGCCTGTGCAGCAGCCTATACGATATCGAGGCCTATTAAGAAAAAGCTTCTTCTTCTCTGATCTAAATCTAGGATTAGACATTGCATACTATGATCCCCTCGCTTAAAAGTTAATCCAGCTTAACCGTCAATCACCCCTAGGAGACCACTCCTTAAGAAAGCCGAATGACCAAATGACCAGAAAGCATGCTGAAGAGAAGGGAGGAATAATTATCTCCTTTTTTTTTTTCTTTCTGTTTTTCGGAGCTGGAGACCGAACCCAGGGCCTTGTGCTTGCTAGGCAAGCGCTCTACCACTGAGCTAAATCCCCAACCCCATAATTATCTCCTTAAAGACACGATGCACTTATTTCTCATCTCTAGAGCTCCCCCACCTCCATGAACACCCTCACTGCCAAGCCTGTCCACGTTCCTAAGTTCTAATTCAAAGTGCTTCCCCTCCCCCACCAAATACCAGCCCAAATCTTAAGCACCTTAGTATTTGGGCTTCCTTATTTCTCTAAGTCTCCTTTACCCTTTACAGATGACTGCAGACTTCCCTTGCTGGCACTGACTCAGAGTACTGTGGTTCTCTGCCCTCTTCACCTTTATCCTTTCAATACCTGCTAGAATCCTGTTGCTTTTTTTTCCCCCTCAAACGCTAACAAAATCGTCAAACTTCCTTCTGAGACAGTTTTTAATTTCTCTTATCAAGAGACCAATAGCCGCAACTCCTCAGATAGCAAAGCCCAAAAGCGCAAAGAGGCTTCTGTGATACCAGGGATGTTTCCAACCAGAGACAGGAAGCACCCTGGCCTCCTGCTATTGCGAGCTGTGGACACCAGAGGGTGCCATGAGAACAGAGTTTAGCTGAACCTGGCAGGTGGTGCCCATGCGAAGGTGATTGGACAAATTTAATCCTGCACACGAAAGATACGACTCTGAAAGGTGAGTATGCCTCTGAGCCACCTCTTCAAAGGTCAGGCCAACTGGGGGGAATACTCCATTAACCGAATCCCTGCTGCGTCCCCACTTTCTTCCTCCGTTCCTCCTCTTCCTCTCTTCCCAGGGGCCCACATCCTTCTTCCTACCTCCCTATTTTGAAGACCCTAAAGTGTTTGCTTTCTCTAAACTGGAGGGGTTGGCATAATAGCTTCCTTAAGGCCCGTTAGGAGGTATGCCTTCACACACTGCCAGGTTAGTTCCACAGAAAGGTCAAAGTGCAGCACCGTTTGCACTGAGACGTGAGAGGCTGGGGGTGAGGCCGCAGCTGCTAGCTAGGGTAGACTATAGATAGCTAGCATCAACCAGGGGAGCCATACAGGGGCTCTCGCTGAAGTAGCTTGAGCTTAGCGGACTTGCTTGCAACCTTGCAGACAGCTACCCATCATAGTATTCCTGTAGGAGATCATTGGTAATCTGAGAAACTATCACCTTGTGTGATTCTAGAGGGTGTTGAGAGCCTCATTCTCTACCCTTATCCTCATTCCCCACCCTATCCCGCACCCCTCTCAGCACCTCTACTCCTCTACCCCCACAGCACTGTTTAACCAGGAGCCTCCAGTTTCCAAATTCTGTGGTTTTCCTTTCCACAGAGAATGTCTCAGCCACGAAGAGGATCTAAGCCTCCGATGAATGCCCCAGACCAGTGCAGGAGATGCAGGGGTTATTCTGTCTCATAAATTTTAAGAAGCATGCGCAAGGGATTTAAGAGAGGCATCATGCCAGGTCTGTGTATGCGTGGAACTACCACAGTGAATTTCACTAAACCGTACAGTTAATGGGAGTTAAATACAATGTTAAGAGTCGGAGTATTTAGCTATTATTACAGTGCAGTGCTGGTGATGGAACCCAGAGCCTTGTAGATGCTCAAGAAGTACTAATCACTTGAATGACACCACCCTAGGAAGGTGCTCTACCACTGAGCCACGCCCCCAGCCCCTCACTGGGGGATTCTAGGCAGGGGTTCTACCACTGAGCCACGCCCCCAGCCCCTCACTGGGGGATTCTAGGCAGGGGCTCTACCACTGAGCCACGCCCCCAGCCCCTCCCTGGGGGATTCTAGGCAGGGGCCCTCCCCCTGAGCCACGCCCCCACCCCTCACTGGGGGATTCTAGGCAGGGATTCTACCACTGAGCCATGCCCCAGCCCTTTACTAGGGGATTCTAGGCAGGGGTTCTACCACTGAGCCACGCCCCCAGCCCCTCACTGGGGGATTCTAGGCAGAGGCTCTACCACTGAGCCACGCCCCCAGCCCCTCACTGGGGGATTCTAGGCAGGGGCTCTACTACTGAGCCACGCCCCCAGCCCCTCACTGGGGGATTCTAGGCAGGGGTTCTACCACTGAGCCACGCCCCCAGCCCCTCACTGGGGGATTCTAGGCAGGGGCCCTCCCCCTGAGCCACGCCCCCACCCCTCACTGGGGGATTCTAGGCAGGGGCTCTACCACTGAGCCATGCCCCAGCCCTTTACTAGGGGATTCTAGGCAGGGGCTCTACCACTGAGCCATGACCCAGCCCTTTACTAGGGGATTCTAGGCAGGGGCTCTACCACTGAGCCACGCCCCCAGCCCCTCACTGGGGGATTCTAGGCAGGGGCCATCCCACTGAGCCACGCCCCCACCCCTCACTGGGGGATTCTAGGCAGGGGCTCTCCCACTGAGCCACGTCCCTAGCCCCTCACTGGGGTATTCTAAATATGTGCTCTACTGCTATATCTTGCTTCCTATCCCCACACAAGTCATGCGCAGAGTAAGATAATTCAGTTGAGACAAGGACAGAGCCTGGTCAAGACATAAAGTGTACAAGCATTTAGAAGCAACCAGAGCAGATGGACCAGGCAAAGAATCCATGGAGAGAGGCAGGAAACGGTGGGTATATTAACCAGGACTCTCTACAAGAACAGAACTGATAGAATGAATATATACATGGGGGATTTATTAGAATAGCTTACAGGTTGTGGTCAAGCTAGGTAGTGGCTGTCGACCCACAGAAAATCCAAGACGCCAGTGGTTTTTCGGTGCACACAGCTGGACGTCTCAGCTGGTCTTCAGTATATGCCAGACTCCTGAAGAAGCTGGCTCTAATGTCAGTGAGGGAATGGTCTTACAGTGAGAGCAAGCAGGGAAGTCAGAAAGCTTTCATCTTCCATGCCTTTTACATAGGCTGCCACCAAAAGGTATGACCCCAATTAAAGGTGGGTCTTCCTCTCTCAAAACTCCCAGAATAAAAGCCGGTCTTCCCACGTCAAATTATGTAATTAAGAAAATTCCCTCACAGGTATAGTTAACTCCAGAAGTAGTCAAGTTGACAACGAAGAATTATCACAGTGTGGGCAGGGCTGTCCTGGAGGACAAGGGAGGAAGCGGTTCAAGAAGGAGGGAAAGAAGAGAAAAGAGAAAAGGGGAGAGAGAAATGTAGTGATAGAAACCAAGATCAGGGAGTCTGTACTTTCCAGCGATGAAGCTGAAAATCTCTTCAGTTCGGAGTAAGGTTTCAGGAGTACACGGAGCGAAGCAGGTCTTTGGACACCAGGGGGCGCGCTAAACCATCGATGGCCATTTGAAAAATGTCTACAAAAGTAGGTAGAATGTGTTTAGTTTATGAGTTACTTGATGTCCTAGGGGGTTTTTCTCCTCCTCCTCCTCCTCCTCCTCCTCCTCCTCCTCCTCCTCCTCCTCCTCCTCCTCCTCCTCCTCCTCCTCCTCCTCCTCCTCCTCCTCCTCCTCCTCCTCCCTCCTCCTCCTTGTCCTCTTCCTTGTCCTCATCCTCCTCCTCCTCCTCGTTCTCTTCCTTGTCCTCATCCTCCTCGTCCTCGTCCTCATCCTCCTTGTCGTTGTCGTAGTCGTCTTCTTCCTCCTCCCTCCTCCTCGTCTTCCTCCTCCTTCTCTTCCTCTTCCTCCCTCCTCCCTGTCTTTCTCCTCCTTTTCTTTTGGTAGGGGGCTGTTTTGTTTTTGTTTAGATGAGGTCTCCCTGTGTACCCAGGCTGTACTGAAACCCACCATGTAACACTTTTTGGCCTCAAACTCCCCATTCTCTTGCCTCTGTGGGCATGGCAAGGTGTTCCGGACCTGGCTCCGTGTACATCTCCTGTAATCACGAGGTTTCCGCCCACTGAACACAGCCGCAGGGTTGGCTCCGTGCTCTGCTGCGTCCTATGCCGTTTGAGGAGAGCTGACGTTTTAAGACAGTGTGACATGTCACTGTCTTTTAGTGTGAGTTAGTAACTGTGAGTTAGTTGTTAACCCGGGAACGAACAATTTAGGCGAATCTCAGAAGAAAGCCTTGCTGGGTTGCAGGAGCAGGGGGCTATATCACTTTCCTGGATAGACATAAGGGTTCAGACGTGTAATTTGGTGTCTGACAAAGACTTGCTTTATGTCTGATAGATGTCACCTTCTTGCTGTGTCCTCCCTTGGTGGGAGAGGATACAGAGTCTGCAGGAGTCCAGGGTCTGCATTAAGAGGGAACTAATATCCTGTCTAAGTGTCCCACCCTCATAGACACGGTCACCTCTGAAGACTTCAACTCCCCAAACTGTCTAATTGAGGATTATATGTCTATTGGTAGAGCAAGAGAGGGCAAGAGAGGAGGAGGAGGAGGAGGAGGAGGAGGAGGAGGAGGAGGAGGAGGAGGAGGAGGAGGAGGAGGAGGGGGAGGGAGAGGGAGGAGGGGGAGGGGGAGGGGGGAGGGGGAGGAGGGGGAGGGGGAGGAGGGAGAGGGGGGAGAGAACAGCGTGAGAGGGGGGAGCTCGATGGGGGGGGAGCGCGAGCAAGGTGGGAGGGGAGGGAGAGGGGGAGAGTCTGACATTGTTCTTCTTTCTAGCCTGACCATACTGGATCAACTCCCTTTCTTTGCTTTTTACTCTACTTGTCTGTTTAATTGGCTTACTGAGGACTGGTGAATGAGTCTGTCTTGTTAGAGCTGCCAGGGCCCAGGCTCTGTCCCTAACGATGCCAGTAACAACAGGGTGTCATGTCAGTCCTTCTCCCCAAGTTCCCCAAGTGCCACCATGTCCCGGATCTTGCCTTTTATTGTAACTGACTGAACGTATTTTTGTGCCGTGCTGGGAATGGAGCCCAGAGACTTGTGCATTCTGTGAGAGGACTTCCCAGCCCCACTCCCTATTGGCTATGACATAAGAGTAAAACAGTTCCAACCTCCCCACTAAATGTCACTTAAACAATCCCTCCAGAACACTGCAGGCCTTCAGAATCTCCTCTGTATGAAGACACGAGTGTGTTAATTGCAGCCGTCGCTGGCTCCCAGGGCTGCTACATATCGAAGTGGCTTGACAAACCAGGGTGTCTGAGGTTCATGGAAGCTGCTGCTCACGTCCTGCTTTGCATTTCTTCTTAGAGAGTCATTTTTTAACCTTTCAAGCCCAGAAAGAAGCAGCCTTGAAACACTTGTGGGAACACAGGCAGGAAATGAAGGAATGCAAACCAAACAGACAATCCTTCTCAGTGGAGCCGGAAGTGTTTTAGGCAATGGTGATGCCTGTGCAATTCTAAGACATTTTAACTGCTGGGGTGAACCGATTCCCAGCTCTTAAAAGGGAGGCTTGGGCTGCAGACCTGGTTCAGTTGCTAAACTTGCCCAAATCCCTGGGTTCCACCCATAGCCCAGCATAAATGAGGCTTGGCTGTCATCCCTGTAACCCTAGCATTCAAGGTGGGAGCTGTCAGAACAAGAGGAGTTCAAGGTCAGCTATTCGGTGAGTCTCCATTAATGGCGTGAGGGAGGAGTCACACATTTGACCATGGCAGGAATGGGATGCATAGGACTCTGGGGCTTTGAATCCAATATAAAATCAATCAATCAATCAATCTATCTATAATGTTTATATATAATACACATTTATATATGTTTATAAATTTATGTTTGTATATTTATAGATGTATATATAAATATGTAAATATATAGCATATAAATATATTTGAACATATAGAAATATACTTACATATGTTATATATACAATATATACAATATTATATAATACATTGTATATTCTGTTATATGAATATAAATATACATAATATATAATATGGTTGGTACACACACACGACTTTTTGATAAATGGTTTCTCCGTGTAGCCCTGACTGCCCTGAAGCTTACTCTGTAGACCAGAGTGTCCTCCACCTCGCAGAGATCTGCCTGCCTCTGCCTCCCAAGTGACAAAATTGCAATCTTAACCTGAGTAATGAAGCTCTTTTAGTCACTCAAGTAAATTACAGAATCAAGCCACCATGATGGGATGTAGCAGATACTCAAGCATGGTTCTTGGGATAGCAAAATCTTTTCATGTTTACACATGAAGAGTCAAGACTTAGGGGATTTGGGTTACCACGGCTACGTCGCCTGGGGCTCTCAATTGTGTTGCTCTGTGGGGAGCACTCAGCAAACATGACTGTGTTGTTTGTCCTCAAATATCCTCCCTTCTCTCGACTCTGAATAGTCTTGGGTCATACTGAAAGAGGAAGAAAGTCTATCCTCCCAAAATCTTGTCTACTTTGGGGTATGTGTATGTGTGTGTTTATGTGTGTACACATATGTGTGTGCATGTGACAGCCAGAGATTGATAATCTTTTTCTCAGTTGTGTCCCCTTTATTTAAATGTCTTTAAAAAGATTTGAATGAATGAATGAATGAATTTGTTTTTGCATTTGTGCTATTGAGTGCTGTGTCTGTGGAGGTCAGGAGAGGGCAGTGGGTGCTCTCAAGCTGGAGTTACAGGTGGCTGTGAGCCTGAGGGATCTGAACTCACATCCTCTACAAGAGCAGTGTAGACTGTCAACTTCCGTGCCAACACTCCAGCGCCATATATATTCTATATGTGTATGTGTGTGTGTGCGTGTGTATGTGTGTATATATATGTGTGTATGTGTGTGTGTGTGTTTTGACCATAGCCATCCCTCTCCTTTCCTTCAATTCCTCCCAGATCTCCCCTTTTGTACCCCTTCCAACTCATGACTCTTATTATTGTTATTTATTATTATTATTATTATTATTAATAGTAGTAGCAGAGGTTGAATAGTAGTAGTAATTATTATTTTTATTATAACTCACTAAATCCAAGAAGGGCATTCACTGCAGAAGCACTGTCAACCCCATCCCAGCAGCTGTCACCTTCTAGTGGCCTCTCAGCTATTCTCCATGCTGCGCTTTGTCTGGCTTGATCTCGTCCATAAGTACACTGGGCCTCTTGTGTCCAGAAGACTCGACTCCCTTGCAGTCTCCCCTGCCATCCGTCCGTCTGGCTCTGACAGCCTTTCTTCCCTCTCTTCTGAGATGTCTCCTATGTATGCCTTGGGGACTGGGTGTGATAAAGAGTGTAGATGTCCCACTTGGGGCCGAGCAAGCCACAGATGTTTGTTCTCTGCACTTTGACAAGTTTCGAGCCTCTCTGTTAACCACCATGAACTGCAGAAAGAGATATGATGGCTGAGTGCTGGTCTGGTCATCCCTGGCCAGAGGGGTAGGCTGCGTATCTCTCTCTCTCTCTCTCTCTTTCTTTCTTTCTTTCTTTCTTTCTTTCTTTCTTTCTTTTTTTTTTGAGGCACAGTCTCTCACTGAACCTTGAGCTCACTCATTCAGCTAGGCAAGCCAGCCCGCCCCACCCCCTACCCCCACCCCCACCCCCACCCCCAGCTCTTTATGTGGAAGATGAAGATCTGCATTCAAATCATCAGACTCATACAGAAATCCCATTAGAGGCTGAGCCATCTCCCCAGCCTCAGAATGCCACCTCGATTTTGTTCTTACTGTGTTGGGCTTCAGATTCCTTAGAATTTAGATCAATTAAGCGGTAGATTATTAAGATGTATGAAGTTGTGTTTTCCTAAGAAAGTGGGATTTACAGTATCCATGGGAACAGCATCAAGTACTTAATGGTTTTATAAAAAGAAAATGTAACCAAACGCATAGATAAAAGGTGGTGCCTTTTTAAAATCAGCTAAAGAGAAAGATGCTGCCTTCGGCACGTCCAGAGAGGTTTTCAATCAAGCGGGGATGGCAACCTTGCTGTCCTTACAAATCAGAATCTCATCTGAGTCCTTAACCTTCTAGGAGAAGGGAGGAACACTGAAAGGAAGTTCAAATAAAAACGTATTTCATAAAGTAATCGTTACTTGCTTTGGGGTGAACTTCAGTCTCCTAATTTCTGTCTGGAAACGAAGAAGGTGCTGGAAGCTGTGTGTGGAGGTGTACGTCTGCAGCCTAAGCCCTCAGGCTGAGGCAACAGGAGTCTGAGCTCATGAAGAACCAGCCTGCCTCCATCTTGGGCTCAACAGCCATCTTGTAGTAAAGACAAGTGAGGTTTGAACCTGTTTATGATTAAACCTCTGTCTCTCAAGGATCGGGCTGTGCCCCACTTGTAACCTTAGCAACGAATGGTTCTGTACTGCCTGTTCCAGAAATGGCAATCACGGTTTTGTTTGTTTGTTTCTTATTTGTTTCAAAGTTGTTTATAATCATCTTGCAACCCTACCTTTGTTTCAAAAGGTTCTATGACCAACCAACCACCTATGATTGCCTTCTTTTGCCCACCTTTCAAGAAGGGCTTAGTTTTTATGTTGTTCTAACCTATTTTGCCCAACAAATCCCCCTTGGGAAACTGCTATGCTATAAAAGCCTTGTGTTCCTCATCTCGAACCCCACCTCTGTGGAAGGCAGCTCATGTACACAAATTGGGAGAGAGAGAGAGGGAGAGAGAGGGGGGGGGAGAGAGAGAGAGAGAGAGAGAGAGAGAGAGAGAGAGATTGCTTCAGTGGATTGCTTGCTTAAGTGAATTCAGCCATGACGATTTGAGTCTTTCTCCTCTCCTCTTTGGGGTTAACATCCCAGCCTAAGCTCTATAAGAAGGCCTTGCACCAAAAATGAAAGAGGGGTTTGGAAAGATGGCTCAGTTAGTGAAGTACATCCCGGGCAAGCAGGAGGACTGACTACAACCCCCGGCAGCCACGTAAAAGCCAGGCATGGCAGTGTGCCTGTAAATGTTAGCATTGAGGAGTCAGAAGTAGGAGGCTCCCGGAAGCTCGCTGGCCAGCCAGCCTGGTCTAATTGGGAGCCTCTAGATTTAGCCAGAGACACTGCCTCAAAAGCAAGCAAACAAACAAGCAAACATACAAACAAAGAAATATATAAAACAAAGTGCAGAGCAATGGAAGAAAACACCTGTCGTCAATATTTAGCCTCCATACACACCTGTGCGCACAAGCATGCACACCTGCCAGGGTTCTCTGTCTCTGCCTCCTATCTCCCCATAGCAGCACTGGGCTTATGGGTATCGGAGCCTTGAACTCGGGCTTTTGTGGCTCCATGACAAATGCTTCACCTGTTGAGTCTTCACCCTGGTCCTGCCTCTGCTTCTTGAGTGCTGGGGTAACAGGCATGTTCCCCTATGCCTGGCAAATCAGAACCCTGGACAGAAAAGCTTTCCCAAGTTCTGGGAACATCATTAACTCTGAGGGTGGGCTTGGGAACTCTTTGACCAAGAATGTACAAAGACTGGGGAGTCTCCCGAGTCTCACGTTTTATCTGAGGGAACAGGAAAATGAATCATATCCAGCTGAGGGGGGCGCTTCCTCACCCCATGTTTGGTTTGGGAATATAAATTAGCTGATCAATTAGCCTATTTATCCATTCTCCCTCCATTAATCCCTAATCAATTCCTCAGAACTCAGAAAAAGCACATATTCAATTTCCTTTTCCCTCTAGCTCCCGACAGCCATCATAATTTGGAGGCGATTTTGTCCCGTTATAAAAGGCACACACAAAAGAATTCAATCATTTTTCTGCCTGATAAATCTCTGCTCTCCTCGAGGACATAAATGCTACTTGCCATCCAAGCCACACTCCTCCGGTGTCTGGTTCTTCCCTCGGTAGGATGTGGAGGGCTCGGACATTCTAGCTTCTAGTCTGGGTGTCTGGGAGGATGGGGAGGAGATTGAAAAAGGAAAGAAAAGAAAAGATCTACAACAGAGTAGGGATGCAGATAGCAAAGTTGCTTGGACTGCAGGAGGCTGGAGTTCAGTCCCTGCAGGCATGAGTGTGTGCACACACGCACATACACACACATGCATGAGTGTGTTCACATACGAACAGGAGTTGATTTTGAGTTTTTAAAAAGATTTATTTTCAATTGTGTGTGTGTGTGTGTGTAAATTGTATAAATGTGTGCATGGGGGTATGGAGGTGAGAGGCCAACCTTAGCTATCATTTCTAAGATGCCATATATCTTTTATTAAAGAAAGGGTGGTATCTTGTTGGTCCAGAGTTTTTTTGTGTGTGTGTGTCTCCGTATGTGTCTGTGTGTTTGTGTGTATGCGTCTATGTGTGTGTATTTGTGTGTGTCTCTGTGTGTTTGTGTTTGTGTGTGTGTGTCTGTGTGTATTTGTGTGTGTCTGTGTGTGTTTGTGTTTGTGTGTGTGTGTCTGTGTATGTGTATTTGTGTGTGTCTGTGTGTGTTTGTGTTTGTGTGTGTGTGTCTGTGTATGTGTATTTGTGTGTGTCTGTGTGTGTTTGTGTTTGTGTGTGTGTCTGTGTATGTGTATTTGTGTGTGTCTGTGTGTGTTTGTGTTTGTGTGTGTGTCTGTGTGTGTATTTGTGTGTGTCTGTGTGTTTGTGTGTGTCTGTGTGTGTCTGTGTGTGTGTTTGTGTGTTTGTGTGTGTGTTTGTGTGTGTGTTTGTGTGTGTCTGTGTGTGTTTGTGTGTGTATGTGTGTGCGCACGTGAGTGCGCGTGTTGTATAGAGCTGAGAAGCCAACCTTGCCTATCATTTTAAGGTGCCATTCATATTTTTCGAAAGGTGTCTTGTTGGCCTAGAACTCAGAGAGCAGGCAAAGCTGTCTGACCAGCAAGACCTACAGTTCCTTTGTTTCTGCTTCTCCAGGATAGAGATAATGATGCCTAGCTTTTATGTGGGTTCTGGGGACTAAACTCAGGTCTCCATACTTGTACTACAAGTTCTTTACCGTAACCCGAGCCCCTAAGGCTCATCTTTATAAACCAAGGCATCCGAGCCAGCCTTCTCTCTCTGGTATGAAGATGAAGCTCGTGTCTGGGAACTTTTGAGAACACTTCATCTCTGGCAGTGTTCTCGGCGCCACCTTTAGAGGTGAGGCCATCGCGTAGTCTCACCAGGATGTAATGCTTACTTACAGCCACCTTGATGACTTCTGGCTTTTCCTCAAGCTTTCCACTGAGGCTGGGGCCAGTTGGGGATTTCTGATTCCAGTCTCTGCCTTGGGAATGAAGAGCGAACATTTCCAGCTGGGGTTTAAAGGTATCAATTCCCAGATGGAGCTTGGCTCTCCCGCCACTTAAAAATCCTATTTGGTAAGCACTTCACAGAGCAAATAGCTCTGAAAGAGAGAGAGAGAGATTACTTTCCCATTAGCCTGGCTTAGAAGAATGCATTGTTATTCAAACGGAATTTAGGTACAATGTGGCTTTCACAGTTTAGAGAGCCAGTCTTCTGAAAGCTGGGGTTCCCCAGTGGATGGAGACCACCAAATCTGGTGAATATTGGAATCCATCTATCTATCTATCTATCTATCTATCTATCTATCTATCTATCTATCTATCTATCTATCTATCATCTATCATCTATCTATCTACGCATATTGGATGAGTGCACAGTACTTGGAGTTCTCCAGCAGATGGCTCCTGTCCATCTCCCCCCTCTAGGGCCACTAAGAGTTGTCCCGACCACTCAGTGCTGCCTACAACTTCTAGAGAAGTGGCCCCGACAGACTGCCTCTTCCCTGCCACTGGACCTGTTTTTCTTGCATGTAGGAGAGACTCTCTTTTGCTTTGTATTTGGTGTTGCCAGAGGGTGGGTCGTGTTGGGGCGGGGGGTGAAGGGCGAGACAACCTGGCCGGAAGCTGATGGGACTACAGAGCTGTATTAAGCTAAGCTATCCCATGACCACCCTAACAGTAAAGACAAGCGATCACCCCAAGCCACCAGGAACCAGTTGGTGTCGATACATCATCAGCCTTGCAAATCAGTTGCTCCTGTCACGCACGTGATGCTGAGATACACCCAGAAAAAAAAACATTGGGGGGGGGATTTAGCTCAGTGGTAGAGCACTTGCCTAGCAAGCGCAAGGCCCTGGGTTCGGTCCTCAGCTCCGAAAAAAAAAAAAAAAAAAAGAAAGAAAAGAAAAGAAAAAAGAAGAAGAAGAAAAAAATTCAGGATAACAAAGGAGACTAAACCATATCCCTGGACCATCACGAGATATTATTAGAGTTCTTCCTTTCCCCCAGATAACTCTTTAATGTTCTTCCTCTCCATTGAAGTTTGCCCAAATAAATGAGCTATCCAAAAATCTCCCAAGATGCAACCCTCTTGAGAAGGCCATACTCGGTATGGACTTTTGCCTTATAGGGCAGGTGCTCCAGCTTCCTTGGCTTTAATCTCTCAACTCCTTCTTCCATGGTGATGGTAACTTGGGAACTGGATGTCCTCGTTTGTCTCTCTGTGGCTGCGATAAGCCACACGATCAGAGGTACCTTGGGGAGGAGAGACTTTCTTTCACCTTGAAGTTCATCACTGAGAACATCAGGGCAAAAGCTCAAAGCAGGATCCTGGAGGCAGGAACAGGAGCAGAAATGATTGAAAGAGGCTGCTTGTTGTATCAGCTTCCTCCCCTGGCTTGTTCTGTTACCTTTCCTATATATCCCAGACTCCCCGGCCCAGGGGTGGCACTGTGGCCTGAGCCCTTCCTTATTAGTCAGTAATCAAGAAAATGTCCCCGTAGAAATGCTTACAGAGCAATTTGCTAGGGGCAACTCCTGAACTGAGATTCCTTTTTCCTAAGCGTGTGTGTGTGTGCATGCGTGCGTGTGTGTGCGTGTGTGTGTGTGTGTGTGTGTGTGTGTGTGTGTGTGTGTGTGTGTGTGTGTGTGTGTGTGTGTGAAATACATGGCTTTAAGTCATAGCCTTTTCATTTCTTGCCCGCCAAGACTCTACATTACTACCATAACATAAACATCAGTCCAACTTTTAAAAAAATCTCACGGTCTTTAAACAATTCAAATACTTTAAAGGTTCAAAGCCTCTTTTCAAGGTCTCTTAGCTATGGGGTCCTGTAAAATTATAAGCCAGTTTCTTATTCCAGAAGGGAAGAGCCCGGCCATAAAAAAAAATAATCACATTTAAGCAAAATCAAAGTCTAATATGTAAATAACTCAGCATTTGACCTCTTGGGTTCACTCCTGCTCTTCCAAGCTTCAAAGGGCCCGGAGAGACCCACGCGGCTTACCTCATAGACTCAGGCCAGCTCTACTCCACACTTGCTGTGGCCAATGATCCTGGTAGCTTCAACGCACTAAATCTATACAATGGCACCTTCATCAGTGCCCTCTTGGGGCCCTTCTTCAGGGAGCCCAACCCTCCCCCCTCAGCTTCTCTCCACAATTCCTCCAGGAGTCTCCACTGTAGATGTGACTGTATCAGCACTAAGAGCACACTTCTGTGGTACCGAGCCTTAGCTTCTCTCCGTCACCACTTCAATCCTGAAGCTGTCACCATACCAAAACAGGACTGCCACGAGAGACTCTTACTCATCACCAGGTCTGCCTGCTACTTTGAGATGCAGCCTAGGCCCACTCAGGACCACGAGGAGACGCTCCCAGGAGATTTAGCAGTTTCACTTCCACGGATTCTTAGCAGCCCTCATAGAGCCTTTATTTCCCCCCTTGAAACTATAAACTGGGCCCCCACACTGTACTTTGATGGCGGCTGCCTCAGTTTACCCACCAACTTGGTACTTACTGGATACTCGGTGCCTTTTCCAGCCCAAGTTCTGAAACTACCCACATTCCTCACACAAAACAATCCAAGGTACAAGAGTCCCATGATCACCTGGGAAGATGTCTAATCTTCCCTCTTTGCCTTTGAGATCTGCCCAACCTTCATGCTGCACAGGATCATGAAAGAAGAATTTGAATGCCTTAGCAATACATTTTAATGTCCCTTCTTTTGACTAAGTAAGATGTCTTATTGGATTATGACCTATTTTGTAATTCGTGGGGTGGCATATGATATGCGTTCGGCAAAGTCTGGCATGTTTGCCATGGTTACAGACCGGTTTTGTGTGCTTTCCATTGCTGTCGTCAACATCGTGACCAAGAGCATCCGGAGGAGGAAAACGTTTATTCCCCATTTCCAGTTAACAGTTCATCCCCGAGGCACATCAGAGCAGGTGCTCAAGGCAGGAGCCCAGAGGCAGGAACTGAAGCAGATGCCATGGAGGAGTGGCAGTATTTAAGGATCTGTTCTTCATGGCTTGTTGAGCCTGCTTTCTTAGACAGCCTAGACCACAGCCCAGGGGTGGTACCACTCACAGTGGGCTGGGATCTTTCCCGTCAATCCTTAACCAAGAAAATGCTCCACAGACTTGCCCAGAGGCCAATCTGTTGAAAGCCTTTTCTCTGCTGAAGTTTCCTCTTCCCAGATGACCCTGACAAAAAGCAGAGCAAACAGTAAGCAAACACCCTAACCAGCTTTTCAAACCTCCTCCCAAGGATGCTGGTTGTTGACCATCAACTCCACTGTGCAACCAGGTATGCTTGAGTCGTCATCCTCATCTGCCCCTTGGCCTTTGCATTAGCAGCTTGTCTTGTTGGGTCTTCCTGCCTCAGATAACCCAATCCAGAAGCTGCCTTGCGACAAGCCCAGAGCCTTATCCCCCAAGGGCTGAGCTGACAATCCAGATTAAACGCCTCCCTCCGCCTGCTCTTTCTGCAGCACCTTGTCTGATAACCTTTCTGGGGGGGAGGGGGAGAAGTGATTTTAACAGGAGGTGGGTCCTCCCCCACGTTCTCTTCTTCTTACATAACCTTCACTGAACCGTGGCCTCTGGGCAAGGACAAGTACGACTGTGGAGGTGGAATTTCTGTCCTTACAGTTCATAGCCCAGTGGAACTGATGTGACATGTTCTGTCGTGTGGGAGCACGGTGGAAAATGAGTCAAGCTCAGCCTGGGGGAGGGTCAGGAAAAGCTGCTTCAGACATGGTCTTATCCTGAAACACGGGGAGAGGGGGAGTGGGGCATAGAAGAGGCAGGAATGGCCAGGGAGAAGAGGGAGGAAATGCGGGCGCATTCTTCTGTTGTCACTGTGACAAACACAGCTGAGGCTAGGAACTTTACAAAGAAGAGAAGTTTATTTGAAGGGCAGTTCTGGAAATCCAGGAGCACAGTGCCCAGTTTTTTTGATAAGGAGGCACCTGGATGTCTCGCATGGTGAATGACATCAGAGTGGGAGTTTAACAGGGAGAGATCACAGGGCAAAACAAAAGAGACTTAGGGGCCAGGCCTGCTCCTTGGACGATAACCCACTGTGGGGAGAACTAAACAGCCTCCCCTGAGATCTTCATGCATCCCTTCCAAAAGCACCGTTCCCAGTGACCTTTCACCTAAAGGTCCTGCCACCCCCGTCGACATCACCAGGCTGAAGACCAATGTCCAGCGTATAAGCCTTTTAAGGCAGTGGTTCTCAACCTGTGGGTCATGACCCGTTTGGAGGGTTGCCTATCAGATACCATATCAGGTATTTATGGCTCATAACAGTACCGAAATTACATTTATGGAGTGGCAATGAAAATAATTTGCTTGGGGTGGGGGTGGGGTCACCACAACATGAGGAGCCGTATTAAAGGGTCGCAGCATCAGGAAGGTTGGGAACCCCTGCTTCAAGGGAATACATTTGAGCTGTTTTCAAACCACATCAGCGAGTCAGGTCACCATTGGCTATTCTCCGATGCCACCTGGAGTCTGAATCCCCTTTTTCGTAGCTGGCAAGCTCCCTGTCTCCTTGGATTGCAAGCTCTGCCAACCTTGCCTTCAGCTCACGTGGGCATGTGACTTAGGAGGGCACATGGGCCTTTACTCTGTATTTAACTTGGGGGAATGGTGATGTAAAAATGGATGGTACAAGTTCTGATCTGCCAAGAGGTGTCTCTGTGGTACCAGATGCAGTAGGGAGTCATGGCTTTCTCAGCAAGGTCCTGGACTAGGTCTTTACAGCCTCAGCAGTAGAGTAAGCTCTCTCTCTCTCTCTCTCTCTCTCTCTCTCTCTCTCTCTCTCTCTCTGTGTGTGTGTGTGTGTGTGTGTGTGTGTGTGTGTGTGTGTGTGTGTGTAGGGTGTGTGCACATGGAGATCCAAGAGTAATGTCAGGAAACACCCTCCATCACTCTTCCACCTCATTCGTTATGCCAGGACCTCTCAATCAAACCCAGAGCTGACCTATACCAGCGTGATCTGGGGAATCTTGTGCTTACCCTCCCCAAGATTGGAATTGCAGGTGGAGTTCCACACTTATCTGATGAGCTGGATAGTTTTATATCAACTTGATACAAGCTGGGGTCATCTGAGAGGAGGGAACTTCAAATAAGAAAACGCCTTCATAAGTTTGGGTTGTAAGCACACCTGTAAGGCGTTTTTCTTAATTAGTGATTGATAGGAGAGGGCCTGGCCCATTGTGGGTGGTGCCATCCCTGGGCTGGTGGTCCTAGGTTCTATAAGAAATCAAGATGAGCAAGCCATGGGAAGCAAGGCAGGGAGCAGCACCCTCCATGGCCTTTGTATCGGTTCCTGCCTCCAGGTTCCTGCCCTGTGTGAGTTCCTGTCCTGACTTCCTCTAATGATGGACTGGTGTGGAAGTGCAAGCCAGATAAGCCCTTTCCTCCACAACTTGCTATTTGTTCATGGTGTTTCATCACAGCAGTAGAAACCCTGACTGTGACAAGCTTAGTACCAGGATTATGGGGTATTGCTCTGACAGACTTGACCATGCTAAATTGGGAAGGATTGTGGAAGGACTTTAGAATGTTGTGCATGAAAAGCCATTGAACGTTCGATCGTGAGCTGTTTGGTGGGATCTTAGGAAGTAAGAATGTTGAGAGCAGTGTAGAAGATGGAGGCCTGGCTTCTGCAATTCTGTAGGAAAGTTGAAAGACTCAACCCCGGCCCTTTGTCATTTTAAATTAAGAGTCTGTGGTTCTGGTTAGCTGGGGCTGAAGAATCAGCTGTGATTAACCAGATACCAGAACTACTAAAAGTGAAACCTTTGACTTTTCTGGGATACTCGATGCTGGTTAGCTGGAGCTGAGAAAGCAGCAGTGATTAAAAGGAGACCAGCTTTGTGGAGGCGAAATCTAGAAAGTGTTTCTTGGGAGCCGGCACGCGGAAGCTGTGTTCCTGAGGCAGCCAACGTTGTACTTCATACTGGTAGCTGGGCTTGGCAGTGTGAGTCACCCAGTTGGTACTGGGTTTGAGAGCATGAAGGGGTCATGAAGGGCAGCTGAGGCTTAGCACTGTGAGAGAAGGCCATGGGTGAAGGTGCAGCCTCAGTGGCAGCTGAGGGCTCAGGAGTGAAAGGGTCCTGCTGAGAAGTTGAGACTTGGCACCATGAAGAGAGCCCAGGAAAGGCTGTTGGTGAAAGTGCAGCCCAATTGCAGCAGAAGCCCCCAGCATTTTGGAGATGTCAGTACCACGGGATGACCGCCATGAACAGCCACAGTGGAGAACAGAGTCTGCCAACACCTAGCGGACAAGCTGTGCTTGCTACAGGGGGTGGAGCCAAAAAGGTGACCCAAGCCCCTTGGAGGAGTCCAGATGGTGAGTGAATCCGGGATGTTGGTCATTAAGTTACTTACACTTACCGAGTTTGGTGTTTGCTTTGTTCAGACTGTGACTGTGCCCTGGTTCTTCTCTCTTGAAGTTTAAAAACAAACAAACAAACACTGAAAGCCTTATTTATTATTTTTGAGGAGCCCATTGTTGAGAGACTTTAAATTTTAAATAAAGCGATTTGTGGGTTTTACAGAGATTTTGGGTTTTAAGAGACTGGATATTTTAAAGAGACAGTTTTTAATGTGTTTGAATTTCTTTTTTTTTAAAAAAGATTTATTTATTTATTATGTATAAGTACACTGTAGCTGTCTTCAGACACACCAGAAGAGGGCATCAGATTTCTTTACAGATGGTTGCGAGTCACCATGTGGTTGCTGGGAATTGAACTCAGGACCTCCGGAAGAGCAGTCAGTGCTCTTACCATTGAGCTATCTCTCCAGCCCTGTGTTTGAATTTCTAAAGTCTGGGATTTTAAAAGTTATTTGTATTTTTTAACGTGAGGAGTGAGGGGGAAAAGGTTGTGGCTTGACAGGGACGTGCTTGTGTGTCAAGCTAACAGGGAATCAATTGTGCTGAATAGTTTTAAGCCAACTTGACACAAGCTGGGGTCACCTGAGAGGAGGGAACCTCAAATAAGGAAATGCTTCCGTAAAATGCAGCTGTAAGAAAGACTAGGGCATATTCTTAATTATTGATTGATGAGGGAGGGCCCGGCTGCCTGGACTGGCGGGCCTGGGTACTATAAGAAGGCAGGCTGAGCAAGCAGGAGAAGCAAGTCCGTAAGCAGCACAGCCTCCGTGGCATCTACATCATCCCTGCCTCCAGGGATGCCCTGTTTGAATTCCTGCCCTGACTTCCTCCAATGATGGACTATGACCTGGAAGTGTAAGCAGAATAAAACCCTCTCCTCCCCAGCATGCTTTTGGTCATGGTGTTTTGTCACAGCAATAGAAACCCTGACTAGGACACCTGGCATTTATGTCGGTTTCTAAGGATCTGAACTTCAGCTCTCAAACTAGCAGAGCAAATGCTTTAGTCA
>NC_141545.1:32240602-32263102 GCF_021556685.1 Rattus norvegicus
CAGGACAGCCAGGGCTACACAAAGAAACCCTGTCTCAAAGAATTGTTCGTCTTAAAAGCAAACAAGCCAGAACAAAACACCACGGTGGTGTGCACACCCGTGATATCAGCACTTGGGAAGCTGAGGTAGGGGGACTGTGAACTTAAGGACTGTGAATTTAGATTATAGAGTGAGTTCCAGGCTAGCTACACCGTTCAGATACAAATACTGCTGTGATAATACGCATGGCAGAAACAGCTTTGGGGGTGTTGAAGAGACGGCAAAGTGGTTAAGAGCACTAACTCTTGTAGAGGACCCCAAGTTCAGTTCCCAGCATCCACAGCAGGCAGCACCTAATCACATGTAACTCCAGTTCCAGGGTATCCAACACTGTCTCTGGGTTCTGCAGGTAGTTGCACAAGCAGCATTGACTCACGCAGACGCAGACGAAGTGGAAACTTAAGGGTTCTTTGGAAAGGCAGCTGTGTTGGATGGCGTTTTGCTGGGGCAAACACGTGAAGGAGTGTTTTCCTGAAGTGGACACAGGTGAAAGGCCAAGGCAGACTCGCGAGGGACCACTTAGCTGACACAGACACAGGAAAGAGGATGTTCTGCTGTAGCAATCACGTGAGAGGACACGTGATGAAAGATTTCTTTTGCTAACAACACGCACGTATTGGTCCGCCTTACATCACTTAGTTGAGCTGCATTTGTTGGGACTCCATAGAGAGAAACACACCAGAAAACTCGCGGTGGTGTGCTGTGGCTTTTTTCGTGGCTGCTGGTGTTCCTGTTGTCCCTGGTCCCTCCTGTTGACTCAAGCTGAGGCTGAAGCCTGACTGTCACTGCTAGGTAGCACCACCGCTGCTGATTCGTGTTTGTTACCCTGACTCCACCAAAGACTGATGATCTATCCGTGAAGATCAAGCTGCCCCTGCTTGACCTGGGACTGAACTGCCGATTTCCAGACGACGCAGATGGAGTTGGAGCCAAAGAACCTTTCTAAACAGGTTCACCTCCTCCCTCCCATATCCTTTCTTTCCTACTACCTCTGGTGGGTGGTAGGCTAAAAAGGGAGGTTAAAGCATTTAAGAAGCATCATTAAAAATAAGGTTTGGAAAAAAGAATAGAGTTACATACAGACACGCATAAAAATGCATAGGTAGACATCTTGGAGGTGGGCAGGTGTATCCAGGGTCACTGTTTGAAGATGTAGTCTGTCTTAGCAGGAAAGGCAAGCCCAGCCTCATGGTGTCTGCAGTGAAGAGGAAGCTGAACAAGTGCGTGCCAATATTCAGCTGTCCTGTTTTCCCCTTTTTTTTTGGACCCCAACCCATGGGTTGATGCTGCTCACATATGGGTGGCGGGTGACTTCCCTCCTCAGTTAAACCCCTGGAAACACTCTCAGACATCCCAGCCGTGTGTCTCCAAGGTCGTCCCAAGTCTAGTCACACTGACCATCAAGATTGACCATCACGTAGTAGTACGTAGGCATCTTGTTTTGTTGTCTTTTTCTGGCTACATCTCCCAGGCTGATCTTGAACTCATGGTCTGATCCCCCTGCTTCAGCCCCTCGAGTGTTGGGATGACAAACATGTGCTATCTGTTTTAGTCTATATCTGAAGGAATAAGGTCTGGAGCTTTCTCTTCTAGCAAATTTCTGACATCATGCTTTCTTGTTACCTTTTAATTATTTTTATTGTGTAGGAGTGTGTGTGCATGCACATGCGTGTGTGTGTGTGTGTGTGTGTGTGCACATGTGTGTTGCACACACACATTGAGGCCAGAGGAGGATGTCCCATAACCTGTTCTATCACATACCACTTTATCCTTTTTTGCAGAGTCTCTCATTGAACCCAAAGCCAGAACGTCAAACCCAAGCAATCCTCCTGCCTCAGTCTCCAACAGCCCTAGGGTCTGAGGCACTTGTAGCCATGGCTGGCTTTTATGTGGGTGCTGAGGTCTGAACCCATGCCCTCTTTTGTACACTAAGCCCTCTTATCACAGAGCTATCTCTCTAGTCTAGAATTTACATTTTAATAAGACTATAGAATACACACACACACACACACACACACACACACACACACACACACACATCACACCAAAACCTGGTAAGCAGCAATAGATGTGGTCCTGAATCTAACCTCTGGGACCTCTCAAGTTGGCCAAGCAGACATCAGAAAGGGTCTTTCCCGAGGTTAGTGCCGGCGACCCACCCGACACTTTAAATGCTTTACAAAGTGCTCATTTTGCATTTCCCTCTGACCCAAATCCTCAATTAGTTAGCTGAGTCTCCCGAGCTCCCAGATTAAATAGTTCTCTTCTTGAAAAAGGTTCAATATTTGCTCGTTCAAATTAACCCGGCTTTTGCTTCTTCATCGAAGCAGCTCGCCCATGATTGTGCCATCATAGCTTTTCTTAACCGCAGCTTAAACATGGCCTGTAAGAATACTGTCTTTTCCTGGACAGCTGTAGAAAGGAATCGATCTTTCCTTACCTTCGGAGGTTTTAATTACCTCCAATTGGAATTCGAAGGCCATCTCGGTAACACAATTAATTTTAATCAGGAGCCTAAGTTTGTCATTCAACCCAATTACTCTCGATTAAGTGATTCTGTGTTTCTTTTCATTATCAATTGATTGCGATTACTTATTATCAAGTAAACTCAATATGTTTATGATGATTCCATTAATCAGACAGTCCCTGCTGCTCAAAAGCATGGTGATTGGATTCAGGAGCCTGTATTTGGATACCTGGAAAGGATATAAAATCAATGCAAACCAGAAGAATTTATTAAAAATGTGCATGCCTGGTTTGAGTTTCGAATGCTGGGAAAAAAACAAAATGTGAGAGATAGCTACTGTTCTCAAGATTCTGGTTTTGGGTGGGGAAGCAGTTCATTTGCTGGTGTGTTTGTCTAGCATGTGTGAGAGCCTGGCTTCCACCATTGGGACCATATAAAAGGCACTGTGGTATGTACCTGTGCTCCCAGCAAGGCCGAGATGGGAGGACCAGAAGTTCAAGATCATCTCTGCTATAAGGAGAGGTTGAGAGTTAGAGGCCAGGCTGAGTGGAGGAAAGAGGACTCCATTTCTAGAGAGGCCATGAAGCACAGAAGTGTGATTCACAGCTGCCGCCACTGGGCACATTGAAGATTCCAGTCAAACGTGTGTACTCAGGGGCCTCAGGTAACTCTGGGACATGTGCCCTGGAAACAGCTCTCTAATGAGATGGTCCATTTGGAAGATAACCATGGGTGCACAGGACATATGAGCCCAGGATAACCCTTCTCACATTCCCCTAACAAGTGTCATATCCTATCACACTGGCTAGAACCGGGGTGCACGGTGTGTTGTTATGAGAAAGATGTGCTTACCTGTAACACTTGAAACAACTCTTCCAGTCTCTACTCAGTATAGCCTTGCGTTCTTAGATAAAGCATCAATTTCTCAAAAAGTCTGTTTTCTCATCCTTGAAATGGTAATAAAACGAGCCAGTGAGATGACTCAATGATTAAAAGCCCTCACTGCTAAGCCTGATTGCGAGTTCAATCTCAAGGACCCATACTGTGGAAGGAAAGAAGTGACTTCTGCTAGTTGTTCTCTGACCTCCAGACAGTGATGCACACACACATGTATACACACACACACACACACACACACACACACACACGAATATAATATAACATCTATATTTAAAGATTCATTTTAGGTGTGTGTGTGCATGTGTGCATGTGTATGTATGTATGTATGTATGTATGTATGTATGTATGTATGTATGTATACAAATAAAGGAGTCCCCAGAGGCCAGAGGTTTCAGATCCCCTAGAGCTGGAGTTGCAGCAGTTAAGAGGCTTGACATGGGTGCTGAGAACCAAAGCCAGATCCTCACGAGGAGTAGTACATGTTCTTAAACCACTGAGCCATCTCTTAAAACCTCCTCACAAAACGTTTTTCCATGGAAATACAATGAACTGCATCAGGTAGTTTGCAAGAGTGCAGTGTGTGGATGTAGCGTGCCTTCCGGAGTAGCGACTCAAGGAGTGGGGCAAAGGGAAGACTGTTGCAACTGGGCCTGGTATTAATTTGAACGAAGCAGCTGGGACATTTCAGAGATCACGGAGGTAATGACAGTGTGGAGAACCAGGGTGACCAACCACCCCAGTTTGCCCAGACTTTCTAGGATGGATAGTGATGCTCACAGGAGAACAGAGTTTATACCACAAAGGAAGAGGGCGGCATCAGCTGGCGTGAGGCTGCAGCGCTGACCTCTGTCCTGTCTTGTGGGAGAGGTTTCTTCACCTCCATCTGTGATCTTATGTTGACTGGACTCACGAGAAGACCCTGCTGCTTCTTAGACTGGTTGTTTCTCCACCTTGTCTCAGGGAGAGCTTAGCTTATCCATATGATATAAGCAGAAACGTAGTGGATGTGTGTGGTTTCACTTTCCATTGCTGTGATAAAAATACCCTGACAGAAGCAACTTAAGGGAAAAATGGTTTATTTGCCTCACAGTTCCGGGGCATAGTCCCTCACTTAGGGAAATGCAAGGTGGCAGAAATTGAAAGCAGCCAGTCATACAGTTGAGCATAGAGAAGGAATGAATGCATGCATGGCAATGCTCATCGGATCACTTTCTCCACTCTTACATAGTTCACAATCTCCTGTGTAGGGAATGGTGCCACCCACAATGGGCGACTCTTCCCACTTCAATGAACATAAATGAGAAGATTCCTCCAGCACACATGCCCACAGGCCTATCTGATCTAGATAATCCCTCATTGGGATTATCCTAGGTGTGATAACGTTGAATGAGAAAAGTTCCCTACTGGCTCATGTGTTTGAACACTTGGGCTTCAGCTGCTGGTGCTATTTGAGGACCTTTAGGTGGTGTGGCTTTGCTGGAGGGGTGGGCTTTGAAGGTTACATTTATTTTGCTTCCATTCCCCTCTCTCTGCCATGTATCTGTGGTTCACAATGTGTCCTCTCAGCTTCCTGCTCTGGCCTGCTGACTTGCCTCCCCCACCATTATGGACTGTCTCTCTCTGGAACGGTACACAGAAATAAACTCTCTCTCCCATAAGTTGCTTTGGTCATGGTTTTATACCACAGAAACAGAAAGGTAACTGATGCATGGTAATTCTAGACTGCGTCAAATTGGCAAAACCAACAACCTTGGCAGTGGTGAAACAGAAATCAAATGGAGAAAAAGAATTTCAAGGGAGATTCAGTTTGGTCCTGGGATCCAGTTTTGTTGGGTGTTGGCACTGCTCAAATATAGGAGCCACTAAACCCTCGTTTTGGGCTTATACTTGGCCAGTTACAAAGGAATAAGTTCTGGTGAATGCCTCCTTCTTTCTCCTGTTTGTCTTCTTACCCAAACTGGGAGTTTTTGGAGTAGACAGTAAATATTTGTGGAGTGAATGGGTGAATGAATAAAACTGTGAACTACATGTGAGTTTGTCTTGGACCTGTAATATTTGGATGAGCAGATCGATCCTCTTTTTGGGAGAGGGACAGATTCATTGTGTTTGTCCAATTCTTCCCTAGCTCATTCCGTTTTTTTTTTCTTGCTTGCCTTTTTTTTTGTTTGTTTGTTTTCTGTTATATAATTTGCTTGTCTGTTTGGGAAGGGTCCCATGTAGCCAAGGCTGGCCTCAATCTCACTATGTAATTGAAGATGGTCCTCCTGCTTCCACCCCCCTGACTGCTAAGATTACATGTATCCACCATCTTGCTGTGTTAACATAGCACAGGGCTTCATGCATGCTAGGCAGGCAGTCTACTGAGCTACATGCCCAGCTCCAGTCCCTACTGGGGATCCAGGAATCAAAGCGAATCTCTCTTTAGATTCTTTCTCTCCCTTTTGGTCTCCCTTTCCCCAACTGTGAAGGTTAATTTCGTCTAGACTTACTTGGTTTGGCAGTTACTTTCTGTTGCTATGGTTATAAAACTTAAAAGAGTTTGTACACACACAGACACACACACACACACACACACACACACACACACACACAGAGAGAGAGAGAGAGAGAGAGAGAGAGAGAGAGAATTCAGTCCCTATTTTTTTTAGCTGAGCGCATCCACTTATAGAAACTTCAGTCTATATGAAGGACAGTAAAAAGATCAAGAATGTGATGGAGGAGGAAGGGGAGGAGGAGGTGTCTGCACCAGCAACAGAGGAGGTTAGGAATGAGCGGGTGAATCTCGAGTAAATCTTTTAAGGCGAGCACCAGGCAGGATTCTTTGGAGTTTCAGGGATCTTGACATACAGCTCTCCATAAGCCATATTTGTTAATATTCTTTTCCCTGGGTGACTTCCGCCATCTTAACAGGTCCTGACAGGCTTTTTTTAATGGCAGCTCATGACAATGAATTGGGTTACAAGAATTTGACAGCAAGCAGATAGCCCTGCCTAAGACTTCGATTCTGGTGAAAGACTGAGAATCACTGAATAGAACCTTTGGGAGAGAAAATGTTTAGGGGGCGGGCTAATCCATGTCACTGTGGGTCACCTCCTCAGAGTCTGCCTTCCTTGCCTGTAAGTCCTGGCCACTCTTCATGATTTCACTGTCCTACTCTCTCTTTTCTAGGCTAAGTCACTGCTGTCCTATGGACTTTGTCACATTGGCAGGCAAGTCCTAGAGAATCCTCAGAGATCTCTATCACTGATAGCATGTTCAAAGCTATGGACTAATGCCTGAATTACAGAGTTCAGGGCTAGCCTGGGCAACTTATAAATAAAGAGTAAAAGAAGGTCTCAGGGTGTATCTCAGTGGTAAAGAACCTGCCTAGAATCCCCCAGTGAGGGGCTGGGGGCGTGGTTCAGTGGTAGAGCCCCTGCCTAGAATCCCCCAGTGAGGGGCTAGGGGCGTGGCTCAGTGGTAGAGCCCCTGCCTAGAATCCCCCAGTGAGGGGCTGGGGGCGTGGCTCAGTGGTAGAGCCCCTGCCTAGCCTTTATGAAGTCCTAGATTCAATCTCTAGTACTACAAAAAAGGGAGTCAGGGGAGGGAAATGGAAAGTTACTTATACCACCGAACCGAACTCCTACGATGCCTTCTTTAATGGTATCTACTCATACCTCTGTTTCCCAGAGAAAACAGGGAAAACTGAATTCTGTTTTCAACCCTTCAGTTTTCTTCAGTGTTAAACAATAAATAGTTTACCCCCCTTTGTGTGTGTGTGTGTGTGTGTGTGTGTGTCTGTGTGTGTGAAGAGATTCTGATGTAGCCCAGGCTGCCCCTTAACTCATCGTGTATCCAGGAGGACATTGACCTTCTGACCTCCTGCCTCTGTCTCCAGTGCTGGGGTGCCAGTGTACATTGTGACACTGGGCTCTTTGGGCATTTCCAAAGGTGATTTCTGATGCTTACTTCCTTTACTTTATGCTGTATGTTTTGAGACTGGCTTACACAGACCAGTGGGAAATGGGCATTTCTTTTATTTCATCGTAGAGTTCTGCAGTCGTCACATATGGCCAGTTATTCCATCCAGCACCTGCTCTATTTATTCAGCTCCAACAGACATTTGGAGTGTGTCCGGCCTGGCATTTTGTAAACAGCGCTGCTAAGAGTGTTCTCACGCTTACCTCCTGAGCCTGCGTGGGAAAGCCTCCGCCAAGCTGTATAAAAGGAGTAGCGCTTCTAGGTCACACATAGATGGCACACATTGTAATCGTTTCCAAAAATTCTAAAACATTTTAACTTTTATTTACGTATGTAAGTGTTTCACCTGCATGTATGTCTGCATACCATGTACCCGTAGTGCCTGTGGAGGCCAGAGAATGTGCCATATCTCCTGGAACTGGAGCAGGGATTGAACCCAGGTCCTCTGGAAGAGCAACCACGGCTCATAACCACCGAGACACCTCTTTAGCTTCATGTTGTGATAGTTTTAGTTGTCAACCTGATACAATAAGGACGGTCTCAACAAGGGATGGATTGCTTAGATTGTTAGCCTGTAGACCTATCTTGGAGAGATTGTCTTGATTGCCTTAATTGAGGTGGGATGACTGAGCCCACTGTGGGCGGCAACATTCCCTAGGTTTGGGCATAAAACTATGTGCGCATGGAGCAAGGGCTGAACACTAATGAGCACGCATTCATTTCTCTCTGCTCGTGACCAGACGTGATACCACTAGCTGCTGTAAGTTCCTGCCTTGACTTCCCCACTGGAACCCAGAGTTGTAGGCTAAATAACCGCCCTCCCTCCCCCGCCTGCCCAAGTTGCTTTTTGTCAGGTAATTTATCACAGCAACAGAAACAAAATTCCTGCATACATATGTTCGGGGCTCTCGTTTGAAACTCACAAGTCCCAGAGAGGCTCTTGTTCCGACTGCTTGGTCAATCAGCTGGTGGAGTTGTCCTGAAGGCCGTGGAGCAGAAGTGTCTCAGCAGGGACAGGGCTTAGAAGGTTAGAGCCAGCTTGGCTTCCAGCCTGCTTCCTTAGCTTCCTAGTGAGCTCCGTGTGGACAAACTGCTTTTGTTCACCAACCCTAGATAGAATTGCACCGTCGTGCCTTTCCTGGCATGGTGGATGGAGACACTCTGAAACCACAAGTCAAAATAGCAACACATTCCTTTAAGCTGTTTATGCCAGGCAGCTGAACATGGTGGCTATGCTTACAATCTCAGCACTGGAAGACCGAGACAGCAAGATTGCTACGATGGGTTCAAGGACAGCCTGTGCTAAAGATCATGGCTAAATATTGTCTATGCCAGGTTTCTGCCACCAAAACAAGAACAATTTAAAAATCAATGTTTTTCTTACCTCCCTCCCTCCTTCCCTTCTTCCCTCCTTCCCTCCTTCCCTCCCTCCCTTCCTCCCTCCCTCCTTTCCTCCCTCCCTCCCTTTCTTAATGGAATTAAGGACAGAACCAAAGGTTTTACACATACTAGGCAAGCACTCAACCACCGAGCCATGCCCCCTTTCCCCCTCCTCTTCTTTCTCTTCCTTCACCCTCCCCTTCGTTTGGCATACCTACCCTCTCTTCCTCTGGTAGAGTGTGTTGCTTAAGCTTTCTTTGAACTTCTGCCTCTACTTCCTAAGTGCTTTTCCTGTTCATCACCACGCCAGTTTTTTAATGGTTCTTTAGATCAAACCCAGCCCACTGGACAAACACCAACTGAATTGCATACTCCCGCCCTTCGCCTTTCTGGAAGCTCCTAGGCGAGGCACTTAGCATCCCTGAGCCTCTGGAACGCCAGCTACTGGGAAGACTTGGATCTTTGCGGCTGAAGGATGGCAGAAGCCCATGGGGTGCAGACTACTCGGCACTTGTACAGAACGGCAACAGAGCCCTGCTCGCCTGAAAGCTCCTTACAGTAAGGCCTCGAAAGTCATGCGGAGCAGCCTGGCCAGCTGACCCCGCGAGATAGATTCATTCTGCCGACCCAAAGTTGTGAGTCATTTGTAGAGACTGCCAGGTCGCACTGTGCTCCTCTGCCCCCATGGGGAGGTCGAGAGCCCCCTGTGACAGCCGATTGTCACTGTTACTTGTTCTAAAGGGCATAGGTTCCCCACATCTCCCCCCCCCACCCAGGTAGTATTCAGCCGCCGAGTGTCAGAAACGGCAAGGATATATGTGGCTTCCTCTTCTCTGGGACAACTTTCCATCTTAAATTTAAAATTAAGCCACCAGAGTAGGGCTGAGGGTCAGCCAAGAACAAATCTATTGCGTGGCCCCAATTTCCCATTTCCACCCTGCCGCAGACAGGCTGCTGATATCAGCCATCTTTCTTGAGCCAAAGGCCATCTGGACTCTTCCCCCTTTCTGCCCTGCAGCCCAGTGCCTAATGCGCATGCTCAGGGCAGAAGCCAACCCTGTTGAACTGCAGTGTCTGCATCTTCCTTCGGTTTTCCTGATGGTGAGAGAGAGAGAGAGAGGCAAACCATAGCAGGCCCCGGGTGTGGAGTTTGGTTGTAAAACTAGCTCAATATCCCAGCCTTAAATTCCTCTTTCCATTTTCTGTTGCCAAAAATAATACAGCCAAATCCCAAGGCTACCGGGCATGGGAGGGTTCATCCGCATGGGTTCCAGTGTGAGGCTCTTTGGCCAAGGGTCCTTCAAGGTGTGATTTCCCTCCCTGCTGAGATGCTAGGGAGATGGGGAGGGGCCAGCATGAGGAGCAAGTTCTTCTCATGCTCTTCTAAAGGGTATAGGAGGGGCTCTTCCTCCCCAGGGGTCTCACAGGAGTGTGTCTGCATGGAGGAATATAGGGTGTGAAATACCAGGATCTTAGAAATCATAGCAGAATTTGCTTCATGCATGGTCGTCCTGGCTCACAGGCCCATCCTGTCTGTGTCTTCCCTCCCACGCCCTATTCTGATTCCTCCTCTTCCTTTTCTTCCTAGAGCACTTGCCTAGAATCCCCCAGTGAGGGACTGGGGGGCGTGGCTCAGTGATGAGCACATGTCTAGAATCCCCATGTGGGGACACTGGGGTTTTTGTTTACCAATACAATGCTTGTCTAACATATATAAAACCCTGGATTTGATTTCCAGTGCTAGAACAAACAAACAAGAACAAAATCTGAACATAAAATAAAGCACGTACTGACTAGCGTAAGCCCTGGGGACCCGATTGGATCAAGTATAAAATTGTTCTTTAGAGATTCTCCCACAGTCCGATTGTCCTGGAAATGCATATGGGAAATGTATGTCTTCACCGCGAAGTGGATATAATAACGGGAAGTCAAAGGAAATTAATTATAAGTCTCATGAGAGAGAGAGAGAAAGTTGAAACTGAATTCCACTCGATTTCCAAGAACTGGAATGAGAGAAAAATTTGCAAGTATTATCTAGTAGACACATTTTATTTTTAAAAAGTGTGTGTGTATATGTGTATGTGTGTGTGTGTGTGTGTGTGTTTTGTGTGTGTATGTGTGGTGTGGCATGTTTGCACTACAGTTTATCTGTAGTCATCAGGGAACAGCTTGTGGTGGTCCTCTCCTTCTTCTATGGGGGCTCTGGGGATTGAACTCAGGACACCAGGCTTTGTGGCAATCAAACTTGTGAGCCATCTTGCAGGCCCATTGGGTCCATGCACAATTGTTAAAACGGGCAATGCGTACTGGAGAGCTCACTCAGTGGCTAGGATGGCATACTGTTGGTTTTTATAGAGAACTCATAGGAGTTGAGTGTCAGCACCAGTGCCTGACATCTTGAAGCTACCCGGGCTCCTCAGACAACTGCACTTATGTGCACAGGCCCCCATTTCATCCCCTCACACATAATTAAACATTTAAAAGCAATGAATAGAAGAATTAAAGATGTAATAATATGGGGCTGCAGAGGTGGCTCAGGGGTTAAGAGCACTAACTGTTCTTCCAGAGGTCCTGAGTTCTATTCCCAGCAACCACGTGGTGGCTCACAACCATCTGTGATGGAATCTGATGCCCTTTTCTGGTGTGTCTGAAGACAGCTACAGTGTACTTATATATAATAAATATATAATAAAATATAAATATATAATAAATATATAATAAAAAGGATAAAAATGTAATGCTTCATACACATTTATATAAACATGTGTACACACACATATAGAATACACATACACACAGGATTTATATTGTTGTAATGAACCGCCATGCCCAAAAACAATGTGGGGAGGAAACGGTTTATTTCATCATCTTACATTTCCACAAATTACAGAGGTTAGCTCAGAGGCGAAAAAACATTCCTTGTAAGCATGAGGAGCCACCCTTCATCCAGAACCCATGGGAAAAGCCAGGAGCGTGGTGGGCACTTCTACTCCAAGCCATGGCAAAAATGGGAGATGGAGACAGGCAGATCCTTGGGGCTTGCTAGTCGGCCAAGAATTCAAAGGCAAGAGCCCCGGAGGCAGAAGCTGATGCAGAGGCCATAGAGTGGTTCTCACTGACTTGTTCTCCACGATTGCCTAGACTGTTTGTTTGCTGTTTGTTTGTTTGTTTGTTTACAGTTGCTATGACTACTAGCCTGGGATCGGAGCTTCCTTTCATGACCTAGACCCTCCCATATCAACAATCAATCAAGAAAATACACGATAGCCTTGCCTATGGGCCAACCACCTTGGTGTGTTTTCTCAATCAAGCTCCTTCTTCCCAAATGACTCTAGCTTGTGTCAAGCTGGCATACAAGTCAGCGCTTGTGCGTGCACATGTGCGCGTGTGCGCACACACATACTACACAAACACACACACACACACACGTGTGCACGTGCACGTAGGTTCCATAAAGCTTCCTGAAGAAAGGCTCCATTTTGATGTTAAATCCTTCTCATCTGAAATACCGTTCCAACCAATCAGATACAGATGCACCCGTGTGAGACCCTATTAGTCGCTTTGCCATCGCTGTGCCAAAATATCCAACACAACCTAAGTGTGCATGTCGGGGATGAGGGGAAGTTTATTTGGGCTTGCTGTTGCCGATGGTCTCAGTCCGTCGTGGCTGGAAGGTATGGTGGTGATCGTGTTTATGGGGGCTCCCTTACAACATGGCTGATAAAAATCGAGTGCTCTTCCAGAGCTAAAGACTGCCTTTCATGACCAACTTCTAGTTAGTTGCACCTCTAAAGGCTCTGTAGCCTTTTTGAGAGCATCACCTACTGGCGAACTCGCTCAAGTGCGTGTTTATGTGGGGCGTTCACTGGTAATGTCTAATGGGGAAACCTACGGGGTTATGTGGGGAAGACCATTGAGTGGTGCTCTGGATGAGAAATGCCCTCCAGGTGTTTGAACACTTGGTCCCAGTTGATCCTGCTCTTTGGGAAGATTACGGAACCTTGAGGAGGCGGAACCTTGCTGGAGGCAGTAAATCACTGTGGGGTAAGCTTTGAGGATTTATAGTCTGGCTCGACTTCCTGTTCTCGTCTCTGTACTTCCTGTGTATGGATACGATGTGAGCAGCCTGCTTCTAACTTCCGCCGCCATACTTTCCAGCCTGATAGCGCATCTTCCTCCTGGGATAAATTCTATCCGTCTAGAGCTGTAAGCCAAAACAAACCCACGTTTCGCTGAACTGCTTTGTGGTCATCCTATTTTGTCAAAACCACATAAACGTAACGAAAAAACATGCTGCACTCTTCCTCAGGAAAGCAGTGTGTTCTGTGATCAGGAGGAAGCCTTGGATTCCTGAGCAGATCACCAATGCCTAAAGCAGCCTTTACCTTGCTCATTTCTCCTGACCCAAAAAGTGTTGAGCTGTTTTTCCAGTAAAGGTCTAAGGCAGCAGACTTGAAAATGACCACTCCAACCATCTCCGTTTGCCCAGAATGCATTTTGGTGTGCGTGTCCATCAATATTTCAGACCTGACTGTTCAGTTATTGATAGAGTGAAATGAAACAGAATTCCTTCACCTCTCCCTTTCTCACTATGAAAATAATCCCAGCCAGGACTGGAGAGGCTTGTGTGGCAGTAGTACGGTGATTGGAAAATGCCAAGAAGGAGGCAGGGATGGCTCATCCCTGAGCTTATTGTGACAAGACACTGGCTTCCTGCATTAAGACCCCCCAAGATGCTGGAGAGCTGGCTCAGCTATTAATGTTTCTAGTGTACAAACACGAGGACCTATGTTCAATCCCCAGAAACAGAAAAGAAATCGAGGCATGATGGTATGTGTTTGTAATACCAGTACTGGGGAGGCAGAGACAGGAGGATGCCTGGGACTGTTTGGCCAGCCACCACAGCTTATCCAGGTGTGTGTGTGTGTGTGTGTGTGTGTGTGTGTGTGTGTGTGTGTGTGAGAGAGAGAGAGAGAGAGAGAGAGAGAGAGAGAGACTGTCCCAGACAAGGTAACTGAGGAAGATACCTGAAATCGACATCTGGAACATATGCATACACACACACACACACACACGCACACACACACACACAGAGAGAGAGAGAGAGAGAGAGAGAGAGAGAGAGAGAGAGACAGAGACAGAGACAGAGACAGAGACAGAGAGAGACACAGAGAGATGAGACAGAGACAGCAAGATACACACAGAGACAATTATTCTTTCTTCTGTCCCCCAGGGTAAGGCTGGAATGATGTCCTCAACTGTCTGTCCCCATTCACAGCATGGGGCAGGCACAGGACACACATCTATGAACTGTCCACTTTCTTTGAAACAGTCTAAGGAACCTTTCCCCAAGTCTCCCATTTGGAGTGACCAACTACCTTACAGATGCTCTAATCACATCTCCTGATTCCTCTGGGAGCTGATGGTCATACACTTGTCTTATTTCTTCCCTCTTGCCCCTGTATCTTTTTTCAGCACTATGGAAACACACTTTGGTTGGTCCCCTATCATTAACCCACCCTCCCCAAACCCCTGTACCAGATTCACAGCAGCCAGGAGGAACCAGACTTTTCCAGGAGAGGAAGCCGAGACAATGGTTTCTCTCACAGTTCCTTTCCATTTGGAGCATAATACACCTCAGGAAGCTGAGGTCCCACACTGAAGGAAGCAATTACACCACACAGCATTTTTACTGCTCTGAGTCCCAGAGTGAGGGAAATAGGTGAGACACTGTCATCACGGTAGCTAGTTGCAAATGGTCTCTTAAAATAGTACCTGTGCTCTGGAAGAGGAGGCTTGAGCCTCAAGACAGTCAGCAAAGAGGAACATTCACCAGGCTGGTGCTTGCCTTCCTGTGTGGAGTGTTGCTCTGCTCAACTCTGGGAAAGCGGTAATCCCTAAACAGAAGGGACTGAAGCCCCCACTTCCAGGCCGTGGCTCCAGGGACCCAGTCATAGAATACCAGCTCTTATCTTTTCAATTCACTAATAGAGTCTTGCTGAACTATGGCACTCATGCCCACATATATGTATAACACACACACACACACACACACACACACACACACAAGTACATGATTAAATGTGATGCTTTAAGTGGTGAGACCAAGTCTGGTGTTGGGGTACAGTCTTTCTTAGCACTTAGGTAGCTGAAGCAAAGGCATCATCACATATTTGAAGTCAATTTGGGCTGCATAGTGAGACTGTTAAGCTTTCATTTCCATGGCTGTGATAAAATACCCTGGCAAGAAGCAAGGTATGAAGAAAAGGGTTGATTTTTTTAGCTCACAATTCCAGCTTATCATTCAGTATAGCAAAGAAGTCAAGGCAGCTTGACTTGAAACAGCTACTTGAAGCACACTACCCCCACTGTCAAGAGCAGAAAGAAGTGAATTGATGCATGCCTAGTGCTCAGCGTACTCTCTACATTCCAACAGACCATGATCCTCTGCCTAGGGAATGATGCCATCCGCAGTAGACAGGGTCTACCCATTTCAATTAATGTAATCATTACAATCCTCCACAGGCCAACCGGATACAGAAAATTCCTCATTGAAACTTTCTTCTCAGATGATGCTAGGTTGAGTCAACTTGGCAAAACGGTCACAGCGATCATATCTCAAAAGGAAAACGATAATAAATGCACCAAGTTTTTGCTGCTTATAATTCCTCAGGTGAGGGAGGATGAAGGCTTGGTTAGAGTGATGACTGAGGAGCAAGGGGAGGATGCACGATCTGAGACTAATTTGGACAAAGGTTTAACGTTCTGGGTGGAGGCTGACTTCTGGGAATCTGGTCTGCATGAAAGTGTGGAGCCATCATTTTCTGAAAGGGGAATATGGTGACAGTCACTCTCCATTGTCAACTTGACTAGATTTGGAATCACCTAGGAGACACACCTCTGGGCATTATCTGTGAAGGAATTTCTAGACTGAGTTAATTGAGTAGAGAAGACCCACCCTGAGTGTAGGTGATACTTTTCCGTGGGCTGGGCTCCTGGACAAAATAAGAAGGTGGAAGTGAGCCAAGTACCAGATGTATCTGTCTCTGCTTCACGACTGTGGGTAAATACAATGTATCCAGCTGCCGCATGCCACTTATGCAGCGATGAGCCGCTGAGCCTTAGACTTCAAAACTGAGTCAGAATAAATTATTCTTTAAGTTGCTTTCACTGTGAACAGTAAAAGCAGGGGACACCCAGGTGACAGAGCTGGACTTCGTTCTGCCCAGATGGGGGAGATAGCAAGGCAGGGTTTGCATAATTGAGTCTGAGATCTGCATATGTGTAACAAGAGGCGAGGACTTGGTTGTACATTTAGGCGCTGTGGGGGAAGGATGCAAGGGATTCTGGGGGAAATCTGGCTCCTGTGCGGTGTCAGAGGATAGCCTTTGAGTAGCAAGTAAGCCCAAGATGAGAAAGAGACTGCTGGAAAAAAAACATTTTTTTTTTTTTTTTAAAGATTGCCATCAAAGGTGTGCTGTACCCTCGAGCAAGTTCTTCACAGACCCAGGCAAGGTTGTTTATGCAGCACGAATTGATGTAGTTCTAAGGCAGCCGCTCCTTTGCAGGGTCAAGCGCAGTGTCAGAGCCCCACCCATCCGGGTTCCTGCTTGGGACCTAAGACTCAGGCAGTTCTATGTAGCCTCCAGCTCCATCCATTCCAGCTTCCTCTGGCACCACGGCTCCTTCTCAGGACTGGAAGCTGATGACATTTTGACAAATGATACAGCCCCGTGAAGAAAATCATTATACCAACCCGACAGCCGCAAGCTTCCCCAGGGCTGAACACATTTCCACAAGTTTGCCCATGAGCGAGTATGAAACCAGTTAGATTCTTACCAGGGGAAACGATATTTTATTTTCTTATAATGGAATTTAATTTTTCTTCCTTCCTTCCCTCCCTCCCTCCTTCCTTCCTTCTTTCCTTCTTTTCCTCCATTCCTCTCCTTCTCCTTCCTTTTTCTCTTTGTTTAACAGGGTCTCTCTAGGAATCCCAGGTTGACTTTGAACTGCCTATCCTATAGCTTCAGTTTCCCCAGTGCTGGGAGGACAGGCATGCACCCCATGCTTGTTTTGGTGTAATCCCTCTCCAAAGCATGCAGTTCACAAAGTGGCAGACAACTTCATTTATGTGTAGCCGGAATCTCTTGTTTCCTTGGACTTATTGTTCACAGTCCAGGGCTATACACGTGGGAGGTAGCAAGAGGCCAGGCATCTTGGACCCCACCTCGTCTGTGTCTTTCAAACCTGTAGGCCTCAGTCCATGTGTGTGGCCCTTCATTCTTCTCTGGCTATAGGGCTTTCTATGGATACTGGCCTCTACTTCTGCACTATCTTTGAGCATGTGGGACACCTGCTGTACCCCACTTTCTGGGCCCTGGAACTTCTCTTCCTCATCCCTCCTTAGTTCCTGGGTATGGTTGTGGACAGAGGCACTCCAAAGAGGTCAGGGTTGATTTGGAAGCTTCCAGGGCAGGAGAGATGGTTTAACCAGTGCAGTGATGGCTATACAAGCATAAAAACCTGAGTTCACTCTCCTAAACCCACAGTCAAAAAGGCTGACACACACACACACCACATCATATCAATTAATGAAGAGGTCATGGATTTGAGGAAGAGTGGGGAGGGGCATATGGGGAGGTTGGATTGGAGGAAAGGGAAGGAAGAATGATGTAATTATAATAAAATCTCAAAAAAATAAAAAAATAAAAAAAAAATGAGAGTGATGGCTTGGGCATATGTTCCTGCCCTGGGAAGATGGAGATAGGAGGATCGTTGGGGCCCTCTGGTCAACCCACATAGCTTGCTCAGAGAGCTCCAGGCAAAGGAGAGATGCTATGCTGGCTACTTTTACACTGACTTGGCATGCTGGAATTAGCAGAGAGAAAGGAGCTTCATTAGAGAAAATACCTCCATAACATTGGGCTGTAAGCAACCGTGTAGAGCAATTTCTTAATTAGTGACTGATGGGGGGAGGGCCTAGCCCATTGTGGGTGGAGCCACCTCTGGGCTGAGGGTTCTGGGTTCTATAAGAAAGTCGGTTGAGCAAGCCATGGTGAGCAAGCCAGTCAGCAGCAGGCGTCTCTCCACAGCCTCTGCATCAACTCTTGCCTCCATGTTCTTGGTTCTTCTGAGTTCTTCTCCTGACTTCCTTCAATGATGAATGGAGATGTGGACGTGTAAGCCAAATAAACCTTTCCTTCCTGAGTTGCTTTGGTTATGATGTTGTATAGCAGCAATAGTAATCCTGACTAAGACGTACCTTGTCTCATAAGTAAAACACGCGGAGGTTGTCCACTGGTCTCTACATGTACACACACACACACACACACGCGCGCGCGCGCGCTTCCAGACCGCTTGTCTTACAGGTGACAATCTAAGTAAAATAACTAAGGAAGTGACGGTAGGTTGGATTATATCTTTTTTCTTCCGGAGCTGGGGACCGAACCCAGGGCCTTGCGCTTTCTAGGCAAGCGCTCTACCACTGAGCTAAATCCCCAACCCCGGTTGGTTTATATCTTAAGGGACACAGTTCATCATGGCAGGGAAGGCATGACAGCAGGAACATGACCCAGCCAGCCATAGAGTCGGCTGTTGGGAAGTAGCGAGAGGAAAGGAAGTGGGGTAGAGCTATAAGACCTCAAGGTCTCCTCCCCGGTGACCCACTTCCTCCAAAGAAGCTCTGCCTCTTAAAAGGTTCCACAACCTTTTAAAATAGCGCCACCTGTTGGGGGCCAAACGTTAAAACATGTGAGCCTGTGTAGGCCGCTTTGACAGTTGAACCATACTACCTGTGAGGTCCCAAACTCCAAAAGGCAGTGACTATAGAAGGATTGTTGACAGCATTTCTCACAAACATACTTACTGGTCTCTGTCTGCCAGAAAGGGCTGTTTCCATCCTCATATACCCACGGTTACATAACCTCCAGCTTCCTCCAGTCCCTGTTAACATGCGGTGCTGTGAATATCGAGTCCCCCGTGCTAACCTTGTGGCCCTTCTTATGCTCTCACCATGCTAAATCCCAGGCTGTTCCAGATTCTCCCCGCCCCACCCTGCAGCTACCCAATTCCCTTGATAATGGCAAGCCGCCCCTCCCCAAATTATTCTCTCTTCCCTTTCCTCTCTACGTCTTAGAGACGGCACTGCCCTGGCTATAGCCAGTCCGCTTCCTTCTCTACCCTGCCCCTCCTGAGAGGTATCCATGCCTGCTTTGGACTCTCCCAGATGTCTCTGCCTATCCTCGCTTTCATATTTACAATAAACCTTCTCTTTGAAATGCCACCCACGGAGCGGTTATTTTGGCAGTTTCCCTGTACCCTCGCTTACAATGCCACACTGCCACACTTCACTCCGAGGTTAGGTTGGGAGGATAAGTGTGTGTCCACGGGTTGGCTCTGCTAATGCCTTTATACCCCATTGCTAGTGGAAAATGAGTGTAACAAGAAGAAAATTTTTTCCCGTTCATGCAACTGTCTTTTTTTTTTTTTAATGTTGACTGTATTTTATACTCACAAAAACACCCGAGTGGTGACAACATTATTTCAGCACCATGATTCATTGTTGTGCAGAAGTCTTATAAACCGTATTGTGCTTTACTACCTACATCCCCATTTGGGAGTCATAAACACCCCAAGAGCGAGGCAGGATACATATTAGTTATCCCTGTGAACTGGAACTCCTGCCTTCGGTTCAGCAGGCATTCGGTTTCTCGATGTTTGAGTTCCATGAATATTTTTTTCTAGTTTTGCCGTATGTGGTCCTGTGGGGATAGCCAGCTGAACTCGCCCTGGATAGCTGGGGAAACGAATGCTGTCCCTAGAGTCCTGCAGTTCCAGGGCAAATCCTTCTTGAACGTTCCTTGCCCCGGTCATGGAGATGAGAAAGGTATTCCAGCAATCAATCAAGGGGCTGGACGCTGATGACCCAGACCATGATATATAGTCAATATCACCATGTATTAGAGTCAGTGAGAAGCTTTTACAGAATGGTATATGTCTAGGCTCCCGCACAGAGAATTTCTTTTGATTGGTTGATTTTTAATTAATTGATTTTCATTTATTATTATTGCTATTGTCATTATTATTGTTGCTAATATTATTGTAGTGTATGTGTGTGCATTGTATGCATGCATGTGTGTGCACCTGTGTGTGCATGTGTGCCTACATGCATGAGTGCATGCATGTGTGTGCATGTATGTGCGCATGCATGAGTGTATGCATGTGTGTGCATGTGTGTGTGTATGTGCCTATGTGAGATGACAGATCAAATGAGAGCTTTAAAGTGTAGATCCTCTCCTTCCTCATTGTTGAGGCAGGTTCTCTCTTATTTCTGTGTCTTCTATGCTAGCTGACCAATGAGCACTGAGTTGATTCTACTGTCTCCACCCTCTACAAGTGCGGGGATTACAGATGTGTGTCATTGCATCCAGCTCTTCAATATGTGTTCTGATGAGCCAACCCTGGTCATCTGGCTTGAATGGCAAGCACTTTTACGTGCTGAGCCCACATCTCCTTGGTGATGTTATTTTTAAGCTCTGTGGGTGATGCTTACATATAGACAGTGTGATGCTTTATCTTGGTAGTCACCTGGATGGGATCTGGAATTAACTAAGAGGCATGCCTCTGGGAGAGTCTGAGGGCATTTCCAGGAAGGAGGAACTGAGGTAAGAAAACCTCGGTGATGGAGCCCCTGCCTAGAATCCCCCAGTGAGGGGCTGGGGGCGTGGCTCAGTGGTAGAGCCCCTGCCTAGAATCCCCCAGGGAGGGGCTGGGGGCGTGGCTCAGTGGTAGAGCCCCTGCCTAGAATCCCCCAGGGAGGGGCTGGGGGCGTGGCTCAGTGGTAGAGCCCCTGCCTAGAATCCCCCAGGGAGGGGCTGGGGGCGTGGCTCAGTGGTAGAGCCCCTGCCTAGAATCCCCCAGTGAGGGGCTGGGGGCGTGGCTCAGTGGTAGAGCCCCTGCCTAGAATACCCCAGTGAGGGGCTGGGGCGTGGCTCAGTGGTAGAGCCCCTGCCTAGAATCCCCCAGTGAGGGACTGGGGCGTGGCTCAGTGGTAGAGCCCCTGCCTAGAATACCCCAGTGAGGGGCTGGTGGCGTGGCTCAGTGGTAGAGCACCTGCCTAGAATCCCCCAGGGAGGGGCTGGGGGCGTGGCTCAGTGGTGGAGCCCCTGCCTAGAATCCCCCAGTGAGAGGCTGGGGGTGTGGCTCAGGGATAGAGCCCCTGCCTAGAATCCCCCAGTGAGGGGCTGGGGGTGTGGCTCAGGGATAGAGCCCCTGCCTAGAATCCCCCAGGGAGGGGCTGGGGGCGTGGCTCAGGGTAGAGCACCTGCCTAGAATCCCCCAGTGAGGGGCTGGGGGTGTGGCTCAGGGATAGAGCCCCTGCCTAGAATCCTCAGTGAGGGGCTGGGGGTGTGGCTCAGGGTAGAGCACCTGCCTAGAATCCTCCAGTGGGTGCTGTGAAAGCCTGCATTCCAAGTGTGGGGCAGGGCTCAGTGGTAAATGAGGCTCCTAAGACGTATAGCTCAATTCTATCTCTAGCGCTGGAAAATATTTCTATTTCTACTTTGAAAAGAAAACCTTGAATTGACAACTTTCAGTGTTTGTGAATGAAGTCTATTAAAACTCATGCAATTTCCCATAGAGAGAACAATAACCTTTTGTTCCCCTCAACCCCCATAGAATCCTAGTTAGATTTTGGTTTGGGTCCAGTGGGAAGTAGATACTAATGATCTTTTAGAGGGGAGGTTAATAATTCAGTTAAATGCCTCACGGACACGCCCATACAAATGCATCCTTGTTAATATTTTATAAGGTTTAGAGACAGAAATGACACACGGCATCTTCTTTTGGCGTCATGACATTTGGAGAAGGCCAAGGCTCTTCAGCCAACCAGGAAAACCACCGGAGCTCTCTGTGAACTATGCTGAAAGCATAACTACTTGACAGAGACAGCCTCGTGTTTTCTCTGTTGGGTTTCTCATCTTCAATGGCCTTAAAGACACGCGTTTCACTGGATGTGTAAAAACGATGCTGTTGTTGCTAATACAACATACCATATATTTTCAATCTTCGATGCTTTTAAAGATGAAACTCACCAGAAAGTGATTGATTCAGGCTCGACTGAGAACTTATAATTTTGGATTTTCCTGTTCACCAAGGAAAACAGTAAGAGAGAAACAAATAACTCTGGGGTCCCCTCGGGTGGAGAATCAGTGGATGGATGGAGAAGAAAGATGATGAGTTCAGTCAGGGAGTCTGGAATTTCTGGTGTCTGCGAGCATTTCCAGGGAGAATTTGAAGCTAGGAACAGCGTGGATATAACCAGATATAGTGACTCAACCCACTATAACCCCAATGTTTCAGAGAGGAAGTAGGAGGAGAGTCTGGAGTTCAAGATCATCCTACATCGGAAGTTCCACAAGACCAGCATGGGCTACAATGAGACCCTGTCTCTCAGACAAAAAAGGAGATGGGTATTTTAGATAGCTGTGTCCGCTTAATCGAAACATGACCTCCTGAGGCAATTGAAACATGCCTAAGGAAATTTACGAAGCTCAGGAAGTTCATGACACAAGATTCACAAAGCTCCCCGGTTATACAAGCAGTAAACCTTTGTTAGAGAGGAAAATCTTTCATGAATCAGCCTGCAAATTGGGTAGAGAGCTCCAGGGATACAGATGTCGTGGGGTTGTCACCCATTCTGGGGCGAGTCTTTTGGTGATGCAGCTGCCTTTGACTCAGTCATACTCCTGCAATTC
>NC_141545.1:32268102-32275602 GCF_021556685.1 Rattus norvegicus
AGAAGTGCTCAATGTTGATTTCTGGCTTCCACATGTATAATCACACATGTGCCATGCATGTGCATATAAATGCACATTTGTGTCAGCATGTACAAACATGCATGCGCACACATACAAACACACACACACACACACACACACACACACACACACACACACACACACACAAAGTGAGCCAGGCTTGTGGTGCAGACCTGGAAAGCAGAAACAGGGAGATCATGAATTCAAGGCCTGCTTGAACTGTGGAGTGACTTTAAGGCCAGTTTGGACAACTTAGTGAGACTTTGCCTCAAGAAAAGTATAAAAGATAAATAAGTAAGGCATAACATACCAGACCCTACCTCTCATGCAGCGATGCGCATACGAATGCCCTATGTAGGTTGTGGTTGCCTATTAGCTTTCTTCTCGAGAGCCTCTGCTTTGAAACAGGCTTCGCTTTTCTGGCAAGAGTTTCCAAAAGTAAAGTTGTTAAGGGTAACACATCCAGTGGCCCTGAGAGGTGCTCAGTAGGCAAGAGCACGTGCTGATCTCTCAGAGGATCAGACTTTGGTTCTCAGCACCCTTATCAGACTGATCATGACAGCCTGTAAGTCCAGATCCAGGGCAGCTGATATCTTCTTCCAACCTTGGCATCTATACACACATGTACACACACACACACAGCATATGATATTCTCTTCTGACCTTGGTACCTGTACATACATGTACATACACACACACACAGTATATGATATTCTCTTCTGACCTTCGCACCTGTATATACATGTATACACATGTACACACATGTACACACATACACCATATGATGTACTCTTCAGGCCTTGAAACCTGTACACACATGTGCATACACACCCATGTAGGCATTCACACATGCTCATGTACCATGTACACACAAAGAAATATTTTTATTATTTTTAAGAAGTGATGCTTTGGGGACATTTTAAGGTCAACAGACCATGTCTAGACTATGACTTCTCTAAACACAAATCACTCCTAAAAAAAAAAACAAATCACCAAAAATTTAGCCAAATCTCCCATCTTTTTTGACATTTATTTAGTCTCTCAGCTATACAAGCTTGGCAATGGTAGGGACTAAAAATGCAGCAAGCTGCCACTGAGGTGGTCCTGCAGGGACACGCAGCTACGTTGGTGGCAGTAGACGCCATACCGTTTGGTTTGACTCCAGAAGCTCAGCTGGGCTGTGCTTCTCAGTGAGTCCTTGTGTTATTGAGCTCCAGTTTGCAGGACGGTGGCTGCTTCTGCCATTTACAAAGTCTCATTGGAGAAATTGCTCAGCCAGGCTGGGCTCGCAACCTAAAAGCCAAAGTCACAAGGAAAAGCTAAAGACCAACCATACTGAATCTTTGCTCTTGCTGCCTCACATTCTAGAGGAAGTTTAAGTGAGGAAGGATCTATTTGGATCACGCTTTGAAGGTTCAGTCTGTCATGGTAGGGAAGGTCATGTCCCATCCACTGTTGGGAAGCAGAGAGGTGGATGCTGGCACTCAGCTCACTTTCTCCATTTTATTCAATCCAGGACCTCAGCCTATGGGATGGTGCCGCCCACAGTTTGGGTGTGCTGTACCACTTCGATTAACTCCATGTAAAAGTTCCTCAGACGTGCCTAGAGGTTTATCTCTAATGTCATCCTTAATCCAGTCACTTTGAAAATGAAGACAGATGTCTCACATAGACAATTAAGAAACACTTTCCTGGGCCTTCTAAGGAAACTATTTATCAACCTCCCTGCAAGTCTGAAACATTAGCTAATCTTTTCTTTTTGTTGTTGTTGTTGTTGTTTATTTGTTTTGTTTTTCTTTTGTCATATCTCTCTGTCTAGCTCTAGTCAGTCTAGAGCTCCCTGTAGACCAGGCTGCCCTCAAACTCACAGAGATCCTCCGGCTTCTGTATCTTGAGAGCTGGATTTAAAAGTCTACGCCATTCCGCTTAGCTGACACTGATCTTCACAGAGCCCAAGAAACAGCAATTCATGGTTCAAAAAAATAAAAAGACAAAACTAAAAACCGTCTCAGGGTGATATGTCTTAATATAAATGGATCTTTCCCCCCACTCCAATCTATATTTATCGCTGAGGCAATACTATAATGACATCAAGGTTATAAAAACTAGAAGCAGTCATTCTGTACCACCTTCAACGGAGCACAATTATGACAAATACCACATGCATGCCTCTTAGTAATGAATCTCAGTCCACTTTGCTGGTGATTTTCTATGAGTCTGTCTTTGAGCACAGGCAGCTTGTAAGATCACTGCAGCATCTTGTCACATAGCTCTCCAGAAGCAACGTTTTTGTGAGCTCGGTGTTATTTAATTTACAGTTTGAATATGAGTGATGCTTTTTTGGTGTGTGTGTGTGTGTGTGTGTGTGTGTGTGTGTGCACATGTGTGCTCAGGTGTATATGCACCTATGCCTGGATGCATGTGGAGGCCAGAGAACAATCTTTTACTTATTGTTTAGTTTTATATGTACTAGTGTTTCGCCTACATGTATGTACATACATCATATGGATTTTACCACATTTTATGTGTATATAACTGCACATATGCATGCCATGACTTGCACGTGGAGTTCAGCAGACAGTGTGCAGAATCAGTTGTCTCCTCCCACCATGTGGGTCCTAGGGATCAAACTTGGATCTTTAGAATTGGTGGCAAGCACTTTTATCCACTGAGCCATCTTACCAGCCTGAGCCTGATTGTTGAAAAGGTCTTTCTTTTTCCTATTATTCCAAGAGGGGAGAGAGAGCAAGAGAGGGAGAAGGAGGAGGGGGACAGAAGGAGGAAGAGAGGGAGGGGAAGGAGGGAAGGAAAGAATGAGAAACTGATGTTTTCATCAATGTCTAACCAGAGCGGTGTACACAGCACCAGCTTAATACCTATCATATTGAATATTCTAAAAAACAGTCTTTCATTCTGAGATTTTAGAGAATTGGTGGATTGCTTATAGTGTAATCTTCTTCCTAAAAGTGATTGTATTCTGCATATGTCTAAGGGACAGAAGGGCAGTTATTCTAAAGCATATGAGGACTGGGGCTGAGAAGATAACCCAATATCATGCAAACCCAGCAACCTGGGTTTACATTTCCCAGAATCCACATAAAATCACATGTGGTAATGTACATCTGGAATCCTGGTGCTCATAAAGGGAGACAGAAGGCTGAGGCAGGAGAAAGTCTGAAAGTTAATGGCCAGCTAGCCTAGCATATACAGGGTGAACAAGAGATGCTATCTCAATGGCAGTAGGAGGTGAGCTCTGTCACTCAAGGTTGACATCTGACTCCCCCATGTGTGCCTTGGCATGCTCACACCTGCACATGTGTGCACACAGCCCATACATGCACACAGCACACTAACATACACAATGGTTTAAAAATAAAACACTAAGGGGCACATATGCCCTTTCAATATCAAGAGTCATAGGCTGGTGCGATGGGTCAGTGGGTAAAATGTACTTATTACTAAGCCAAGTTCAATCTCCAGGACTTAACATGATAGAAGAAGAGTATTGGCTGAAGAAAATTATCTTCTAGCACACACACACACACACACACACACACACACACACACACACACACACATTGCTAATATTTAAATAATCACCTTTAGCTGCAGAGTGGAATGTACCTTCATGTGTCCAGGTGTCTCTTAGGAGACCAATGACTGCCATGTCAGAAGGAGGCTCTATTAAGATGCTGTACCACCAGACTGTCTGGGGAAATATCCAAGTCCCTGCCAAGGCTCATCCTTCACCTCTGTCATCTATTTCCCAGACAGGGCTTCTCTGTCTGGCTCAGGGATGGAATATGAATCAGGTCATCTGTGGTTTCCTGAATTCATCACCTCTCATTCAAATTGATTGTATACCTTAGAGCCATTGAGTTGGGCCAGAAACTTTGGGATCTGTTTTCTGAAAAAAGATTTTTTTCCAGCTTGGGAAAAATATTTCCTCTGGTCAAAGAGGAACAAGAAGAATTAGGGAAGAGGTTGTTAAAGCTGTGAAATCAAGGGGTGGGGTGGGGAGATTGTCCTTTGGAAAACTTGCTTGTCATGCAAGCATTAGGGCCTGAGTTCAGTCCTCGACAGTTATGAAAAAGCTGGGTAGAGCAGTGGGAGCCTGTAATCCCAGGACTGAGGAGGCAGGGACAGGAGGATCCTGGGACCTCACAGGTTGACCAGTTAACCAAACTGGAGAGAGCCTTAGTTCAGTGAGAAACCCTGTCTTCCAAAAAATTTGAAAGGTGATTGAAGACATCTGACATTAGCCTCGGATCTTCATGTGCATGTGTATACATGTGCACCCCACGCATATGCACACAGATAACCTCACCCCACAAGCCTTGAAGAGGATGTCCTATGGGGAGGTGGTCAATAACATCTGAATACCAAGCAAGGAGATGAAGTAATGGGAGAGTAGGTGGGATTGTGTCTCCAGGGGACATTATGAGTTGTTGCAGACATCATGAGTTGTCAGGGTTTCACTCTCTCTAGCAGCGCTCTATCATCTGAAAGATACAACAGAAATTAACACAGCTGTGAGATTTCCTATGTATGCTGGAGACAAGTCCTTTTAGTCTGAAAAGGGACAGAATCAAAGTGTGTTAAGTAGGCTAGAGGGAAAACAGAGAAATCAAGGAAGTAGAAGAGCACAGGAGGATAAGCAGAGGAAGCACTGTTACAGTTTGAATCTGAACCCTCCACATCCCATTCAAACATTTCTTCTCTAGTGAGTGCTGCTATTTTGAAAGGCTGTGGAACCTTTTGGAGATGAGTCCTAGTAGGTCTCTGGGGATGCTTTTGAAGGTTACACCCAGTTCCCAGTCCCTTATGCTCTGTTTCCTGTTCACCATGAAGTAACGATCCCTCTGCCATATTCCTCTCTCTTTTTTTTTTTTTTCCAGAGCTGGGGACCGAACCCAGGGCCTTGCGCTTGCTAGGCAAGTGCTCTACCACTGAGCTAAATCCCCAACCCCCTCTCTGCCATATTCCTATAGCAGCGATTTCCTGCCTAAGTACACAGGGCTGTGACTGTGGATGGAGCCTTCTGAAATTATGATTTAAATAAATTTTGCCCCCTAAATTCTCTTGGGTATTTTGGTCAGAGCTCTGCAAAAGGAACTAATGCAAGCTGTTAAACATGTTATGGATATATAGTCACACACATTTATTTGCATTAAATTTACATAATGTATATGTGCAATGTATATTTACATATTTTCAATATGCATGTTTGCAAAATATATATTTGCAACATAAATTTGAAAAGTACATGTTTTCAATATATGTATATAAATGTATCCTGTTAGTCATACATTTATATACTTGCATAATCTATTTGCAATATATTTCTATAAAATGAATATTCATAACATGAACTTTATATGTGTAATATATACTGATAAAGTATGTCTGTGACGTATATGTATATTAATGTATACACTTTTTCAATGTATATGCTTGCAAAATATATATTTACAATGTAAAATTTAAAAGTACCTATTTACAATATATATATGTATAAATATATATATGAATGTATCCTGTTATTTATATATTTATATATTTGCATAGTCTATATACTTGCAACATATTTCTGCAAAATGTGTATTCGTAACATGCACTTATATATGTGCAATATATACTGACAAAGTATGCTGTGACGTATATGTATATAAATGTGTACACTTACAAGTTTACAATGTTTATGTTTTTCACAAAATATGAACATGACTGTATGACTCAGTGTTAGAAGTCTATAATCCTCTAGTGTATCTAGAATAACTCTTGGAAGTTTGGCTCAGCAGTAGAGTATTTGAATAATATACATAAGGCTTTGGATCCCACCCCCAATACTGTAATAAATAAATGGTAAATAAATAAATACATTAATCAATCACATTGAATAAGCCAATATGAAATGAAGTTGGTTTTGTTTAAAAACCCATTGAGTTCAGCTCAGTGGGAAAAGTCAAGATCAGGGCAAGCATGCAGATTTGGGAAAGGCAAGCTACTCCCCCTGATGTCTTTAGTGTTGTTTTGGTGACCAAAACATCTGTATAAACACAAGCATTTCTACATCCAGACATCTGAATCAATGAAGCCAAATGTCTGCTCTCTGGCAACACTGAGATAACTCTCTTCCAGGCCGTCTGTGCTTTGCAAGGCGCCCCAGAAGAGTTCTGTGGCTGAAGGCCCAGGCTTCAAGGTAGGAGTGGGTGGTAGGGAGAGATTCCTGGCAAAGTTGTTTCAGGGCCTGGACTTTCAACAAATGCTATTTTCAATTACCCAACTATTTGCTAGCAAACAGATGTTTGGCATCACATAGCTATGACATGACAATACTGAGTTTTCTACACAGCCGATGGGAACACGAAAAGGACCCAGTATACTGTGAATATTCTATGGCCTGGATCCTCTTCCTCCTTTTCCTCATTTCCTAAACCCATCAGCATCTTCTGCTGGGAAAGGAATGTTATTTGTGGATCCCTGATAGTTCCTTTCTCCCATATGGCTTCCCTGGTCTTATTGAGGAAAATACCCTCTATGGATAGACCTGGGGTTTACACTGAGCTGTCCTCCTCACCAGTTCTGGCTGGGAGGTCTTGCTGTACAAAGGAGTCTCGAGCCTGGTGGCACGGTCCTGTTAGCTTAGCTACTTGGGAGGCTGGTTAGGTGAGAGGATCACAGTTCAAGGCCTGTCTGGGCTACAAAGTGAGTTCAAGGTGTAGCTGAGTATAGAGTAAGTTCAAAGCCAGACTGAGCCATGAAGTGAGTTCAAGGCTTGCCTTGGCTACATAATGAGTTCAAGACCTGCCAGGGACATGGAATATCTTCAAAGCCTGCTTGAGCTATAGAGTGAGTTCAAGGCCAGCCTTGGCTACAAAGTAAGTCCAAGGCTATCCTCTGCAACCTTATCAAGATCCTGTCATGAATAAGTTGAGGGAAAAGAAAAGGGCTGGAGTTACAGGGCAATGGCAGAATGTTCGCTCGGTACGTGTGATGTGTGAGGTTCAGTCTCCAGCATCACGAAAACCCAATCTGAACAATTCACTTAGTTCCCTGGTGCCTGGCGATCCCTGGAGTGATGGATGCTCCATCCATGTGCCTCTCACCTCTGAGCTAAAATACACACAGCAACTCTGAGAACCAACGCTTTACATTTTTAAAACCAGGAAGTGCCAAATTTAAACTGTTAAAAGGAAATCAAATATAGACTCTCAAGGGAGAATAAAAACAAATATATGAAGAGATAAAACTCCCAGAAGCCTCATGGATTGGGTTCTAGAAGCCCTGTGATTAGGATCTTCCTATGTAGGAGAGAGAGAGAGAGAGAGAGAGAGAGAGAGAGAGAGAGAGAGGGAGGGAGGGAGGGAGGGAGGGAGGGAGGGAAGGAGGATAAGTTACCTACATTTTTAGAACAGGGACCTTATAAAGGAATAAGCTGGTTGAATTCAAAACAAGTATGAGGTTCAAGAGAATAAA